>NC_091743.1:51497027-51609527 GCF_043380555.1 Nothobranchius furzeri | reverse complement strand
CACATACAATAACTTTGCTTATACTAATTAACAATTAGCAAAAACTGGTTGGCTAATTGTGTTATTGCTCCTAATCAAGAGGCTAATTACCAGAATGTCAATTTAGATTTAATTACTAAGTGCTTTGTTAATTCCCACTGAGCATAAGTTACTCTTTCCCTCACTCTCTCCTCCTCTCTGTTCCAGCTCTCCATCCCTCCTCCCTTTTCCCTTGTTTCAACTTGAACCTTTGGTAAGTTCTGGGGTCCTGTAAAGCTGGAGGGGGGTGGAGTGGGTAAATACAGAGATAAATGAGGCAAGGTGTTGGGGTGGGGTGGGGTGGGGTGGTGGTGGTGGTGGGGGGGGGGACATGAAGCTCAAGCATTAATGAACTGTTTTTACCGCCAGGCCTCCAATTAGCCAGCTCTCTTCTGCCAACATCACAGAGAGGAGAGATCCAGGAGGATTCATGCAACTAGACCTGAACCCCTCCCCACCGATCCAATCTCTGACACCTAACAAATAATAAAAGGGTTTCTGTTACTCACTCTTCCTTTATGGAGAAGATCTGGAATGAAATGAGTTAGAAACTGTGGTAAAAATGGGGAAATCCTCAACTAATGGGCAAAAAACGTATAGTGATTGTTGTGTGTATGTGTGTGTGTGAGAGAGAGAAGATACACTTTATGATAGATGGAAGCAACTTTGCAAATCTTATAAAAACAAAAAAAGTTGACTCCCCAGCTGTTTCTAATGTCATCTAGAACATGGCAAACTGACTTTTTTTTGACTGGTGGCAACTCAGAGCTGTTTCATAAATTTGCAGGGATTAAAGTAAAGCATCTTCAGCTTTCCCCCTCCCACCACAGAAGTTGCTTTCTTTTCGCCCTTAGCTTCGTTTCCAGTTAAAACAATCATGTCTACTGAAATTGACCAAATGCGACCTAGAAAACTACAGAAAACACCCCGAGATCGTCTCCATCTCACATTTCAATGAGTTAATTAATGCACTCAGTTCTCCCTCAGGCTTGTAATCAGGTTAAGTTTATTTAGTGGCCCTTCCGTTTTTGTCCAACACCTTCATTCTTTATAAAATCCTCAAGCCACTGCTGCACTGAAGTGACACTTACACGCAGGCAAAAGGAGTCCATAATGTTGCATTTTGATGGTTTATTTATCCAGACTGGCAATCAATGATGCAAATATTTATGTATATATATATATATATATATATATATATATATTTAGTTCCTTCCGCTTCTCCTACTCTGTTAAAAAAAGTCACAAAGGCTTCAGAAAGAAAACCACATTAAAATAAAAGCATAATTAAAAGGCCAAACTAATAAATGATTATGAAAAATAAAATAAGATCATCAAGCAAACTAATAAATATAATTAAAGCTACTAAATCAGACAATAAATGAGTGAATATTATCAAAAACAAAAATAAAATAAATTTATATCGACCATTTTTTAATGGACTCCAGAAACTTCTCACATCCTTCAAAAAAGTGACTCCTATAAATCTTGCATCTATAATCAATTTTGTGAAGAGAAGAAGTTAGCCTATAGATGTATTATTATTGTGTCAGTACTATGCATTTATTTGAAATAATCACCCTGCTCCTTTCTTCTTTTCCACACTCTATTTATATCATCGACATATAAACTGGACAAATAATGTCCATAGGCTCAAATTATGTGTTTTGGATTCCAAATGGGAGGTTCCCACCACCGCTATTTTGACTGTCACACATCTTGTCACGCCCAGACAATCCAAAAATGGCAAAAGAGGTGGAGCTGAGGGTGGGGCTGTTACAGTTGGAATAAATGAACCGATGTAGCTACTGGCTAACCTAGCTAACCCAAGAAGCTAAGATGGGGTACCGGGGACTGTGGTAGCCCATCCGCATGGCTGCCTGGCTTCCGTGTGAGGCTGTAGTCATGCTGGTCACCTGTGGAGATCTAATATGGACTGGGGCTGTTAAATTACAAGCAGAGCCTCAGACCGCTAGGATTGCATCCGGGCGCCGTGGCCTTGTACATCAGCTCAAGCTCCATGGTCGGAGATCAGCAGGACATTAGCTACATGCTAACCCGAAGCTCACGGATTTTTTCTGAAAAACGCGGTAGAGCGACTACAAAGTGAAGGCACCTCCAGCCTGCTTAGAAACAAAATCATAACTAGGTAAGCTAACAGAGGATATCGGGCTTCACTGGTCCACCGCGGTCAAAGATTCATGCGTATGCCATTGTCGACGGTCTCGGGTCTGGGAGCGCCGACTTGGATCCCGGGTCCATGTCGACACGGAGCCGGGAGCCAAATGACCAAGCGGCGTTATGGTAAACGCATAGAATTTTACCCCATTCAACTATTAGCGAGAAAAAAGCGGTTGAGTGACTCAAAAGTGAAGCGGCATCAACTATAAGAGCTGTGGTGTTTCTGTGGTTTCCCTCAGAGATCTACAACTGACCAGCATGGCTACAGCCTCGCATCGGATCCGGTCCACATGTCCGGTTGCCCCGGGAAAGGGGAACAGCCAGCTGCCTGCTGTTCCTGGGCAAGAGACAGGAGAAGCCATGCACCTGCTCAAGTTTCTTATGCACCCCCACTAACATGACTGACCATGTGGTTAAAGGACACAGCATTTCCCTCATTCAACCAGGAAAAGAAATATAATTTTACTTACTGATAAAAAACAAGCAGAAACTGCTTGGATGTTAGTGCAGTCAGTAACCACAGCTTTTGTCCACATAATTCCATAATCAACATCCAAACACGAACACAGAGGACACAACTAAAGTTCAGACAGTTGAACTGGCCGAACATCTATTAATGTGAGACCGAGGCTCAGGCTGAGGCCTTCCCCGGAGCTAGCTCCCATCGCTGGCTCTGGCTCTGATGTGGCTCTGATGCTCATTAATTATTCAGAATTACATTGAAATAAATAATTAAATTTCTAACCAAGTCATCAATGATTGTTTTCTTGTTGCCTGGTTTTCTCTTTCTAGCTATGCTTATGTAACGTCATGAATGGCCTCTAATTTGTGACAAAGGTCACACTTTCCCCACAGATTACCCGCCAGGAGTCGTGATGTCTGCTGAACAACATCTTTATCTGGCTGCTGTTCCATCCCAAGATGAAGGACACATCAAGATTTTAAAATAATAGTTTAAAATAATAATTTTAATAAACTCTTTGACTTTATTACTGTTTATTACAATCATCATAAATAATCATCTTGGTTCAGTATGAATGTATTTTAATTACTGAAATGACGTATTATGCTTTGTGTAATAATAATAATTATTATTATTATTATGATAATCAGTAATGTGTGTTCAGTAAACCAGAAGGTCATCTTGCATGTTAACCACCTCATGCAGAGGGTGAATCCAGGGTAAAGTTTAACCACCTCACATGTCTTTACTTCATGACAACAAGCTTTCTGATGCTGAGAGGGCGTGTTCTGAGGTTTTGTTAAAAACCAAAATCTCCGCAGCTGAAAGTCAGTTCTTGAACCCACCAGAAGACAAGGGATGGCCGCCCAAGTCTCTACTAAGCATTCTGTCACGCCGATAGACTTGCTTCGAATGAACGCACCGGTAACCAGCTGACGCAAAACTCCTTCAGAGTTAAGCCAGACGCAAGCTCGACTCTGTGTACCCTGCGACATCTCTGGACCAGAGAGTGGGTTCCACTCGGGTCTTCTCTACCAGACCGAGTACCCTGAGGCTGACAACATCCTCCTTTGACCTCCGGATCCACACAGAGGGTTGTCTGATGGGTGAGGTAGCACACAGATGGTGTCTGATGCTGTTTTCTCTAATAAACAACTGAGTTAGCTGCAAAACAACATTTTCCATCCAGAATGCGCTTCTCTCTCTGAAAGAAGCCTTTTGAGATTAATTCACGCATCCAAACATCGCATTCCACTTAGTTTTCCATCCAGACACAGGTTTGTTTAATTACAAGTTTAATATCAAGCTGTTTCAAATTGTCAGTTACAAATTGTCATTTCAAATAATCATTTTTAAAAGTGTTAGTAATAAATTCTTAACTATTTTAAACCCTGACTCTTCTTTGAAATGAAACACAGAATGGTATATATTTTGGTTATTGAATAAGCAAAGATTCCTTTAAACTTCTGATTAAATAAATAAACTTTTGCTATTAAACTTAATTATCTTAAATTAAACATTAATCTTAGGATTAAAATATAGACCACGACAGTTAGTGTATGAACTTCTATCGATTGCATTAATATCCTGGATATTTGTGCATAATATAAGTTCATATGCTAATGTCCGATCTTTTCTCAGGATCTAACCAAACTGAAGCAAACAGTGTTAAATCCTAGTATGTAGTAACCACGCTACACTTAGCTTAATTTTAAAAGCTTAAACTCGTTACTTGTGTCTATGTTTCAGCTTAGGCAAGTAAACAATGACATCTTCCACATCTACATACTCAGCCACACATCTGACGTGTGCTACATCTGTTCTGTCAAAGATAATTTGATCTATTTACTTAATTACACTCCCTTGAACGCAGTTTTAGTCACACTGATTGTGCTTGTGAGCTGTTTAAACCCAACTCCTGTCGCAAATGCCCGTCAGCCTGTTTATGCAGGTGTGTTGTTCAGCCACAGTTTGGTGCTGTTGTCTTACTATTATTGCTGTTATGGCTGGACCATTGCAAAAGATGAGGGGGTGAACACACGCATGCATGTGCACACACAAACACACGCGTGCACATCTCTGTCTCCAAAAGAGCAAGCGCTTTCACTCTCCTCTCTAAATGCCTGGCTTCTCATACTCCTGCCAAAATACCATAAGACAGGGTATAATATATATAATTATCCCCACTTACATTAGCCATTATGCCAGTGGAGCATTGCCTGCAGAATGACACACGACCTGTCAAGACTTCATTCACGCCATTAATAAGCGTCATTAGTGTCTGCTTTGAATACCCCTCTTGCACACTGCAGTCATTTCAACATGTCATAGATTTTAATTTGAGGGTAAAAATAGCTTTGAGGATATTATGCACTCTCGCAGCCAGTCTTTGTGGTCTTCTGATGGGGAGGAAGTTCACAGTGTGACCTTGGATTTTCTCTTTATTGGAATTAGAACAATTACTGTTCTTTAGTGCTGTGGGGCAGCTGCTAGCACCGAGGCAGCTAAGCTTCGTCTGCTCCTTCTTTTGTGATGCCCGTCAACAGCATTCAAAAGTCCAAATTTGAAACTATTATTTTGTCACAAATGTCACAGATGCAATTGACCAGCATCTTGTGCAGGCGTTGCACAAAGTGGGTTAACCCTCTCAGGCTCAAAACAAGTTTTGATAAAAGGACGAACAACTAAGACTTTCAGGGATGCTTCTAAATTAAAACTGCTCATGAAATACGTACGTGGAGTAAACAGGTAGGTAGGTTTTAACATTAAAATCTGCAACGCCTGCCTCCAGAGGGTCAACTACCCAAAACTATTTCTATAACAGAATGCACCGCTGAGAAATGTTGGTTGCTTATCAACTGTTCCACCTTGATGTAATAAGTCTCTTATGAAAGAAAACAACATGATCACATGGTCACTTTCTCTTTTCTTACCTTTACACAATAATTATTCAAATTTTAAATGAAATACTGCTCATTTCATTGAACATTTTTCATGTACAGGTTACTAATATGCAACAATTGTGTTGGATCAAAGATAAAGAAAAAGAAAAAAAACCCACTCTAATCTCTTAATTTATCAGTGCAGTGTGCAACATCTGTAACTGCTATGATGATTACTACGGCACAGAGCGAGGTGTCCAACCTGTTCAAGGCAAATGCCAAAATTGGAAAGTTAAAAGTCCTTGTGGCCATAAAAATTGGATTTAAAAAATAAATAAAAGAAAATCCTGAATTTGTTTTGTGATGAAAATTGTTATTGTCCTGCTCAGTAATAGGCATCAAAGTTGTGGTTCCCTGGCAAACGTAGACAGGTGAAACGTGAAAAATTTGAATATGGTGTAAAATTTCCTTTATTTCAGTAATTCAGCATAAAATGTGAAACTGAAAAAGATTCATTACATGCAAAGCCGGACATATCAAGCATTTATTTGTGATAATTCTTCTTCCGGCTCTTGGAAGGTGCAGACGCTTTTTTCCTCCTCTCCTCCATATCTTATCCTCAAGGCCTTTGTCTGTCTCTGTGTGCTGGGTGCACGGCTGCTTCTGCATTTTTCTGGAAACTGGAAACGGAAATTCACTAAAATGGATCTCGTCAATTGGTCTCTCAATGCGATTGATAAAATTTTTTCAATGCTGAGAACGGGAAAAGGGGCTCCCGCATGCCCCTCCGGGACAGACCCAGTTGGACACATCATGGACTCCAGGAAACAGTGGAACTTGATTTGTTTATCTCAGCTGTCTGTGGAGGACTCTGAAGACGTGTGGATATTTGTGGTGTTGGTGTCAGGTTTCCTGCTCATTGGCCTTGGAGGCTACCTGGCTTACTGGAAAATTAATGAGCTGTCGAGGAATATTGGCCTGATCCCGGAGCTCAGAGATGGTTTGCACCGCGCTGTGATTTCACAGACTCAAGTAATTGTCGAGATGAATCGTAAGCTTGGAACTTTGGCCAAGATTCATTATTGGCACAAAAGATGGATGCCATCAAGGACAGAGTGGACGAATCAGCACTGATTGGGATAGGTAAATGTCCATTATTGGTATTTTGAGAGGTTGAGGACCAACAAACTGTAAGACAGAGAGGAAATTATCTCTGTCTGGCCCCAAAACAATTTCTAATCGGAATCTGGTGCCCTTGAGCCTGCAAGGCTCCAACAAAAACTCCCCCCTCAGAAGATATGTGGAATGTGCCATCGCTATGGCAACTAAACTCTGCCTCCTTTCCCAGCCTGGGCGGGACTGCGGGAAGGCCGCTGAAACGTTCCAGTGTCACTGCAACCCTGCAACCCTCAATGCTCCTCCCCCTATCCACACTGAAGGTGGCATGCGCTGCTTCTATCGTGGCTGCAGGAACTGAAGTGGGGATAGTCCCAACCCACCACCCCACCTAGTGGACACTTATGTTGTGTTGTCTGAAGTCTGTTGCATATCTCTGTCTGAAGTGTTTTTTTTGCAAAGCAGAGCTGCCCTCCCGGTGGAGGGTAGCTCTGAAGTGCCTTTTTTTCTCCTCCACCTGAACCAATCCTCATGTAACCCTCTTATCTCTATTAAGGTAGCGCGACTCAGGGTTGCGAATGACCACAGTCACCAATTCTTGTCATGTGTCTTGCCCATGTATGTCTGATCTCTGAATTGTGTGTACTGAAACTCTAATTTCCCTCTGGGATTAAGAAAGTATCTTTGATTGATTTGATTGATTGATTGATTATTCAGTTCAGCTCATTTATATAGCACCAAAACAAGACTCGTCTCAAAGAACTTCACAAAGTAAGCATTTCAAAATGAGTTCAGTTCATTAGGACAATTAGTGAAAAGTATGCAAGGAAACCCAGCAGATTGCATCGAGTCACTGACTTGTTGTGTCAGAGACTTTATAGTAATCATCATACAAAGCAAGTATGTAGTGACAGTGGAGAGGAAAACTCTCCTTTAACAGGAAGAAGCCTTTTACAAACTCAGCCAGTTATTAAGGCTTACAGCTTATAAAAACCCAAATTCAAAATCCCAGACAGCATATTGTGAAAAGGTTCAACATTCTAGGTTGAGCTTTGGTCATCTATCTACACAGAAATGTTCCACTATAGGGAAAAAAAAAAATTCAAACCACCTACGGGCTCTGCCCTGATCTATCAGTCAAACCTAATCAAACTGTCACAAAGCTTTTTTCTTTCCTCAGTGTGAAAATAGGTTTCATAGACTATCTAAAAGTAACACCTTACAAGACCTGCAATAAAACTTCCCAGGTATTACAACTCTCCTATTGTACTGTTTTATTTGACAAGACCATAAGTTCACAGTCAGTTCCAGCTTTAGCAAAAGAAACAATTTCATGTATTTTTTCAAAATCCTTTAAAGAAATTTAAAGAAAAAAATACTTTCCACCAAACAAAGTAAATAGAAGTATTTACCTCCTGAAAGGTGGCTTTTAGTAAGACGTAAGCAGTTTCTGTTGGGTTTTGTCTTTGCCTTTTATCCATATATTTGTTCTTGTAAAGAAAAAAAAATCACAATTAGGGATTAATATAGTTTCTACACCATTACAAGACTAAAAAAAAAACCCTTAGAAGTGAAATGACTGTGTTTTTCTTCGAGCAGCATGTTAACTTCCCAAAACACTCCTCAATAAATCTGACCCATTTTGTCACAACTAATGATTAGATTAGAAAATATATTTGCTAACAAATTAGCCTTTTACAGCCACTTCGTCTGGTTGTGTTGACCTCCTGGTTCCACTTAACCTCCAAGCATTCCATGTAATGTAAATAGAGTAAGTTTAACATGCATTGTTTGAATCAGAACTAAATGCATATTTTGGATGCAACACAACATGCAGGTATGGTAATATTTATATCCTATCTGTGTACTTTACTCAAACCTGGATGGCGAAATGTCACACACACAGAAATTAGGCTACTCGTCTATTTATAGTACTTGTAACTCAATCCAATGGTCCACATACTGAAATATTTTTTCACCTTTAGATGACAAATCCAGTTTTTCAGTATCCTTCAATCCAGGGACGAAATTTTGATTTCAGAAGTGGGGGGGACACAGCAGGCTTGTGCGGATTTGGGGTGGGGGGTGTTATGTAAAGACCCCTTGACACGTCACGTGCCCATCTCAATAATTTTTCCATCCTCAATATATATATATATCAAAGTTAAAAAATGTACAACTCTATTATTATTTTTATTTATTATCATTATTGAAGTGCAGTTTTGGCTGTTGACAATGGATAGGCCATTGTATTTATTGTTTTTGGGTCTTTTTTGTTTTTGGTGCAACATTTTCTAACAGGGAGTGAGATTCCTTTTTTAATAAATTTTTGTTTGTTATTTTTATTCATTTAGAAGTTCTGGTTCTGGACATTTCAATGTTAAATGAAGGTTTATTTGTTGCATTTTAAAGGGTGTACTTGCATTATTATGATATATTAACATTATATTAGTGGTTATTTTGGTCTAGATAATGTTGACAATGATATCGTTTATCATCAACAATTTGTTGGACAAAATATCGTCCAGCAAAATTTGTTACTTTCCCAGACCTAGTCAAAAGTATAAAAATTATTTATACATAAACGGTCCCTCCTGAGATCTGGCCATTTGTTCATTTGCTGTGTTAGAGGACATGCTGAACTAATGTTTTACACATGATCATCACCCTAACATTTGAGTGTATAAAAACATATTAAATATGTTTTTTCCCTTATAAGTGTTTAAACAGTTGTTGCATTTCAACACACAAAAAATAAATGGAAAAAATAAGATAAATCTAATGAAAAGTGTACATCTTTGACATTAAGCTTAAAAAAATCTGTTGACGATGATGATACTGTTCATTTTTCAGAGCTTTTTAATGTGAACATATACATTGCAATAGATAAGTTTACAATAAAGTTAAATGATAAAAGTTTTGAAGTTACACTTCTACTACTACTACTACTAGTAATAATAATTATGATGATAATAGTAATAATAAAAAAATAATTATTATAATAATATGAATAAATTGTGTCTGAGGAGTCAGTTATGTGGAGGAGATGAGTTTGTAAAAGTTAGGTTTGAGTATGTTTGTGAAGGAGGAGGTGAGTCTGAGCTTAATGCAGGGGTGTCACATGTTCCAACTTACGTTTTGACTTTGAAAGAAGTCTCTTATATCCACTTTTCATTTTCTTGACATGCTGCCTCCTGGCTGTGCCTAACTACCAAAGACTCACAAATGAACACTTATTCAAATGTTATGTAATGGAAGCTGAGCTGAGCTCTGATATTACACAGCGTCTAGTTGACGATGTGACTCAGTACCGGTGTTCCCTAGCGGCTCCAAACTAGCAAAACAACGTGAGCACGTTCTGACTGTTTACAACTTGAGTGACAGCAGCAACAGCCAATAATACGTTAGCAAGTATCAGCAGAGCCAATAGATTAGCTTTTGGGCGGGTCTAATAGGAAACCGGTTTCCGTGTCGGTCCTAGTGCTCAACCAAATCCATTTAATGGAGCGTAATATTGTTTTTGGATGGAAAAAAGTGCAGGGGACCAAAACTGCCTTTTGAAAAAGTGGGGGGGACATGTCCCCCCCCCCCCCCCCCCCCAAAATTACGTCCCAGCTTCAATCCTATTCTTATCCCCAAAAATTAGGGGCTGTAGTTCTCAACCCAGTGGCCTGATCTTACCCATGCACCTCCTGTTGAACCATCTTCAACATCATACAAACTTAGGAGCTAACTGCAGCACTGGGTCACCTAAAACACATTTAGGAAAGACATGAAAACAACAAAACAAGATGTATTTGATGTGTTTTGAATTTTACTACCATTCCTCCCAAATCTAGACCAGCCATAGAAAAAGATTCTGCTCTGTAGGTTGGTCTAGCTACACTTCATTGTAGCCTCAGCAGGTGTACCATTGGCCCGACTAAGTTTAGGCCGGGCCAATCACAGCACTCTATGTTTGTAGAGAAACAGTGGGTGGACTTAGCACCAGAGCTGCGACGTAGCATAACAACAAAGATGGCGTTGGCTCAGGAACGAGAATCGTTTGAAACATGTTTGGCATCAACTTTGGACCATTTAGACGGGCTTTTCCTTGATGCATGAGCAGATAGAGGTACTTCTTCTTCTACTTCTTTGACGGTTTTCTGTTTTCTATAGTGATGAACATGTCACGTTGTTCATAGTTCTGATTGGTCGTAGCTCTGTCCAGCTGCATGCTTGGACAGACTGATTCCACTCCACGATCGAGTTCTGTCTATGGGTCGTAGCCACAATTTTTATTTACATATAAAAGATAGCCTATCAGGCTAGCAAGGTGGGAAAAGATTAAACCAGTGTTATTTACAAGAAAACTCAAGATCATCAATGTAAAGTGCAATAAATAAAATGAAATTTCAAACCATTGGTATTAGAATTGTGTGTATTTTAGAATATTAATGGATGCGTGTAGTCCAAATACGATAAGTGCATGGATGTGAAATGGTTCAAAATGACAATAAGTACGTAAGTAAGTAAATTTTATTTATATAGCACTTATCACAGACATGGAATCACAAAGTGCTTCACATAGGTCAAAACAAAATAAAACAAAGTCATAAAATCATAAACAGATTAACATCATAAAATCAAAATGCTCTCAAAACAGAATTAGATTAACATCAGAAAAAATAGTCATACAATTATAAATTTTCATAAACAGATGAAAGATTGAAATTTGAGTTAAAAATAAGAAAATGAAAGGTTTAGGTGAAAGCAGTTTTAAATAAAAGGGTCTTTAGCTGTTTTTTAAAAAGTGCCCAGACTGTCAATGCTGTGTAAGGATAACGGAAGATCATTCCAGAGTCGGGGTGCAACAGTCTGGAAGGAGCGATCACCTCGACATTTACATCTAGTCTTTGGAACTTCTAGAAGGTTCTGGTGTGTGGACCTGAGGGCTCGGGTTGGAGCATAAGGCTTTAACAGTTCAGTAATATAAGAAGGAGCTTGACCATGTAGAGCATTGAAAGTTATAATCAGGATTGTAAAATGAACTCTAAAGTTAACGGGTAACCAATAAGAAGTTGTGTAAATAAGATTTTATCAGCATCAGGCTTTGAAGAGAGGCCAGGCAGTTGTGGTTTGCTTTTAGCACCTCCTAGTGTCCTTTCTTAGAACTAAAACCAAAGCCTATCTCCTCGCTGTGCGTTCATCTTTTTAACACCTTAATCTAACAGCTGAAACGTCTCCCCAGCCTTCCTTAGTGTCTACAGGAGTGACTCATCACTAAATTAAACAAATCAGCTGTGTTGATCATTAAAAACATGCATGGAACCTGCTGGAACCAGACTGCAGTGCCAGGTATGTCAGCTAAATTTCCCAGCCCAAAGTTCCAACAGAGCGACGCGCCAGTCTAAAGTTGCAAGTGGATTATTCTGGACACAGGGGACGATAGGGGCTGTGTGGCCTTTTATTAACCCTGTAAAGGGTCATTTGAGCACTTGGTGGCTCAATAAATTATTTAAAAATATGTTGCAAAGTATCCCTTTAACCAGCTTCCCGGCTAAAGCAGGAATACTGAGATACTGTTTTGAAGTCTTGGGTTCAGCATCCTGATTGTCTGATTTTGAGCAAGCTATGAGATGACATGACAGACTTTAAAAATCCACACAGCTTAACAAATTACAAGGAAACTGAAGGCAGTGTGCATGACATTATTTTACATACAGGCTATATAAATGCTCTTGTAAAAAGCTGAGCTGCAACCATTAGCTCGTTAGCAACATCTTTATAAAAGCTAATGGAACAGTTTTCTGTTTAGAGAGGACGCACATTTAAGGATTTTCCTCAGCAACGTTCCCCTTGACATCTCTCACCTGCACTCTTTTACATAAATGTATACATGTTTAACTTGTTGGCAGCACCTTCTTTCATCCTGACACCTTAGCAGCTGTAGAGAAGAGACATTTCCAGTAATAAATCTGACTTAAAGATGCTTCACCCACACCTGCAGCACATCTTTTAAAATCTATATTCTCTTGAGGAGATAATGCCGAAGTCTTTTCCTCGTGGCCCCTTTTCAGTGCTGATTAAGTGTTTAAAGGAAGTCTGTCTTTATGTGTGTGTGTGTGTGTGTGTGTGTGTGTGTGTGTGTGTGTGTGTGTGTGTGTGTGCACCCTTCCGTGCCAGGATCTCAG
Source organism: Nothobranchius furzeri (assembly GCF_043380555.1). Taxonomy (NCBI): domain Eukaryota; kingdom Metazoa; phylum Chordata; class Actinopteri; order Cyprinodontiformes; family Nothobranchiidae; genus Nothobranchius; species Nothobranchius furzeri. Next base: position 51,596,694 of record NC_091743.1, on the reverse strand, counting down.
AGTATCGCAGTGTGTGTTCTTTTGAAATGATTCCCCGTGTGAATGTGCAGCACTTCAACCCAGGAATAAGAGCCACGAGGGAATCTCCCACAGGTACGATAGTTGACGACGTGTAAGCTAGTGCCTGTGTTTGCGTGAGACAGACACGGAGAGACTGTCCCACAGGTACAACCGTGATTGTGTGTGTGTGTGTGTGTTTGTCCCGCAGGTGCAGGGAGTGTTTGAGCCTCCTGACAGGCTGTGTCTTTGATCGTTTGGTGAGTTAGTCCTTGTTTGCCTTCACTGCATGCAACTGCTGTAGGGGCTAATTAACCAATGAAAAGACTTAATCACTAGAGCCTGCTGTCAGCTGAACACCTTCGCTTTGCTCTCAGAAGGAGGAAAGTTGAAGTGAAGGAGTGAGGTGGAACTTAAAAGACCTATTTATTTCTTTTTTTTCCCCTGAGTTAAACATGTTCCCATAATCATCTGAGTGATCAGTTTAGCAAGCCTGATTTTTTTTATTATCTTTTAAAAAGAATGAGAGAAGGAATCAGAATGGTCATTAATCCTGATCAGTGACCCATCACAGCTTTCTGCTATACGTGAAGAGAGAGAGAGAGAGAGAGAGAGAGAGAGAGAGAGAGAGAGAGAGAGAGAGAGAGAGAGAGAGAGAGAGAGAGAGAGAGAGAGAGAGAGACAAGAAAAATGAAGGGGGCAGGAGAGGTCAGGTGAGGAGAGGACGGGTTTGGACGATTGACACACCATGAAACTCTCCTCCATGTAAAGAGCCAATTAAAGTCTCTCCTGATGTCCAAGTCAGCTCCAACACAGCCGCCCCCTCTCCTCTAACCTCCCCTCCCTGTGCTCACCCCTCCAGCTGCCAGTCAGATCTTAATTCTGCCACGGCTGCTTAGTTTAGGCTCCTAAACAACCTGAACGTTAAAAAAACACACACCAACTGACATGCGTGGGAGTAAAAAAACAACGACCCAAAGTTTGCTTTTTATTTCCCATGATCAGATAATTGGAGAGGGGTATTAACACATGAGTGAATGTGTGTGTCCAGGTCCAGCCCTGCTTATTGGTGTGTTCTCATGAGTATTTATAATTTCTGTTTTTACACAGAACTCCGACACCTTTCCGATGAAAAAGGAACATTGAGGGTTTCTTTACTTGATCACCCAAAGAAGAGATGTGTAAATTTTATTTCAAGCATTCACCTTGATTCATTAAGAATGTGTTATATTATTTCAGTTGTATTTATACTAATACCAAGTAATTCAAAGCTACAATAAAGTAAATACACCCCCCTAAAGTGATCTGTTCATTAAAAGCTCCCTTTCATGTAAAACTCGAATTACCGAACAAGCGTTTGAGCATTAAAGTCATCTCGTGAACTGGCCGTGAATAAATAAATACACGAAAAAGCTTTGAATGCAAATAAAGGTCTGCATAGATGCAGCTTGTCATTGTCGTGATCCTGAAAACATGTTACATTTCCATCATTGAAGAGAAACAGATCAAGGACCAACAGGACAATGAAAGATCAAAACAAACTATATGTTGGAGGAAAAAAACCTTTAGATGTGCCGGGGGAGAAAAGTCCTGTAATTTGAATAGTTGTGTGATTCCCAAACACTAAGAAAATACCACCTTATCTCATAAGTGGGCAGAAACCTCACGTTAAACCTTGACAATTCACAGGCTGAACACAGTCAGGCCATTCAAACAGGTAGACAAAAGAAGAAGCTGCCAACCAACAGAAAAAAGCCTCTGAAAGTCATTTTCATTTTCTGGATGCAGAGTTCTTGACCTTGCAGGAAGCAGAAATTGCGTCGAATTTAGGGTTTCACAGTGACTGGTCTCTGCCACAGGGATGGAATCTGAATCAGCTAAACAAAATCAAATAAAATAAGATGAAGTTTTTCATAAATTAAATAAAAATTGTTTTATTTTGAAGATAGTTTTAATATTTTCTTACCATACTCTGAATTTTCAACTCTTATTTATTGTTAACTGCTTATTTTTCATGCTTTCTTTCTCACAATAACACACACACACACACACACACACACACACACACACACACACACACACACACACACACACACACACACACACACACAAGATATGAAGACTATGTCTTCTTCACAATAATTGTCCTGAACATAATAAACATAAAACAATGTGTGCTTATGTGCAATAAAAAACGGATGCATCCCCAAGATGTCGCATTTTTAAAAATCTTAGCAAAAGCAAATGTAAATCCAGCATTTATTTGAAAAGTCGGACTTCGTTATCAACCACAAACCCAGGTGGTGCATACACTTCACAAAGTGGCCCAAACAAACATTAAAACTATGAGCTGCATGCGACAGCCACATGGGCTAAGGCTAATCAACAAACTAATGCAGCACAGCTAAGCATGCAGACTAACAACGCAGACATATAGCAAGAGCTCAACAAATATGTACAAAAGTGTAGACTTACAGATTCGGATAGCAGCTGACCCTTCTCACCCGGGTCACAGACTTTTTGAGCCGCTTCCCTCGGGCAGGAGGTTACGGTCCATCCGGACCAGAACCTCTCGCCATAAGAACAGCTTCTTTCCATCTGCCGTTAGACTTGTGAACAGCTTATAAACACACAACCATGCTCGTCTTCGGTACTTGACATAACGTCACGTTATCGGCCATATTACCTTTACCTGCCATTTTTTATAGCAAAGTTTTATGCTAGTTTATTATATTTTATTCTACTTTATTCTACTCTATTCTATTTTTTAATTATATTATTCATGTCATATGTAGCACGTTAGTACCGAAGCAAGTTCCTAGTTTGTGAATCGTTTGTTCACTAACAATGGCAATAAACCTTTTCTGATTCTGATTCTGATTCAAGTGAAACAGCAAAATAGGTGAATAGCAGCATGTTCGTGTCTGACGGTACACCTCTGTCTTACACAGACAATCCTTTTACCAGAGGGTTAGCCTACTCTGAAAATGTCTCCTCAGCCTTCATTTGTTTCTAGAGGAGGGGCTCATCACGAATTCAAACAAATCAGCCGTGTTCACGATCTATAACATGAAGGAAATGTGCTGGAAGCAGACTACAGCACCAGCTATGTCAGTCCAACCTTTTTTTAGGTCCAACAGACCGGACTGCCACTCTGAAGTTGCAAGTGTGATACTTTGGCTGTAGAGCATGGTGGGTTTTAGCACATGCTGGCTCATGAAAATGATTAAAAAAAATATGAAAAACTTGCAAAGTATCCCTTTTAAAACTTGATAATCGACTTTGTAAAATGACTTGTGGACATCTTTATAAGTCGTCGCCAGTATTTAAGGGATGACTCACAAGATTAAAGATGTAAAACTGAGACTTTTATGCACTGCAGATTTAATTATTGCTATGAATCTCGCTGGTTTCCGACAGTCAGATGTTGACCTTGTAAAACACATTTTAGGCACGTGTCGCACTAACACACGTGATGAATGGGTTGTATCAACCATGGATGCTGGAGCTGCTTCCAGTTCGCTGTGATACTTTGAAGTAAGGAGAGGATGGAATTTCAGAAGAGTGGTAATGAACCCTTCAAGGAAAGGCAGACAGATAAGGGAACAGATGATCTAAAAGTAAGAACCGGTGCTAATAGGTGGTGTGGGAATGTGAAGAGGAATGAGTTGTGAGCTAAATACCTCCACCCCTCTCTCCTTCAGCTCTCCTCTGAATATATGAGTGACTGACGGGGATGTTAAACGCCGTTTGACACCAAAGACAGAGGTGACTGAGTGAAGGCGGCCATCAGGCTCCAAAGGTTCCCCAGCATGTGTATGTGCTCGCACGTGTTGGAGAAGGGATGTTTAGTGAATTAGAGACATGGGTCCAATTAAAGGACTGGTAATTTCTCCAGGGAGATGAGAGCCTGCAGCGGAATGAATCAAATGGCTGCCGGGATGACTCACCAACACCATCTCCTTTCCCTCTAGATGGGGATGTGCATTGGAGAGAGTGGACAGAAGGGAGAGGGTGGGGGCTCAAAAAGACAGCATGAAGCCATACATGGTATGAAGAAACATGCAGGGTTTTAGGTGCTCAGAAAGGACGGACGGAAAGAGTGCTATTAGCGCTCATGAGGAATATAGTGGGATAGGGGTGACAAGATGATGGGGACGGGAGGGGTGGGGAAAGTGAAAAGAAAGGGTCCTCAGCATCACGAGTTTCAATCTGTTCTCACCGTTCCCACCCGGATCTCAGGCCTCATTGCAGGTGACAGCAGCATGCCTAAATTACCTCCCACTGGCACACAAATTAAACAGGGCGTATAGTGAGAGTGAGCGACAGCCGGAAAGAAAGGGGCAGCAGGAAAAGAGGGAGCGAGAGATGCTTATGAAAAGAGTGTCCGCGGTCACATTAATGCAATTTCTCTCCTCGATCCCTCCGTTCCCTCAGCCCAGCCCTGGATAATGAGCTACTGAACACTCTCCATGCCACCACCCCTCCTCACCCATTCTCCCTCACTGGGCCTACCTGCTATGCACAAAAGGCTCCGAACGCTATTTTTGGAACCCCTCTTCTCATTTATTTCCTTGATTTGGTGATGATAATAATCATTGTGGCTTGAGGTGCCATATTCAAATTAACTGCCATTCCTCTGGTGCTATCGGCCCGGCATCACCCGGCCTGCAACAGTGTCCCTCCCCCTTCCTCCTCTTCATCCTCCCTCCATTGCCCTCCCCCTCCCCTCACCTCTCCTGGAAAGCAATAGAAAAAACCAGTGAAGCAGCGCCAGCTGATATGTTTCCTTGTTGAGCTTATTCAAATCAGGTGTTTGAAAACTAACCTTGTTTGCATTGTAATGCCGCGTGGCGGAGCATCCACAATTGACAATTTACTGATAAGGGGGGCCCGCGTAAGAGGGCCGAGCACGGCGGTGCTGTGAATATGAAATGAATTAGCCTCCCGCCTGTAGTTATTCAGATCAAAGCGCAACACGATCGTTTACATGAGTGGCTTTGAATGGAGGTCTAACTAAATAAATTTAATTTGGAAATGGTGTGTTTGAAGGATTGTGCCACTCACCGGCTTCTGCCACAGATAAGGCGAGCAGTTTATAGTACATAATCAGATGCAAGCGTCCTCACGTATACATGAATTCTATTAGGCAGCGCAGACACACGGGAACACGCACAAAAGGAAGCAGAGCTCACGCATCCATCAGTCTGATAAAGAGTTCTATATGTTATACCCTCTGACTGTGTGTGTGTTTACACATGTGTGTGTGTTCAGTAAAGTAAAAGAGCGATTGTGCTGTCACTGTCACTTTGCTCTTATTTTAGGAACAAAGGAAATGAATTGTGTTGACACCTGAATGATACCAGTCTCTGCGGGGATCCTTTCAAACAGGTGTGTGCGTGTGTGTGTGTGTGTGTGTGTTGGGTGGGTGTGTGTTGGGTGGGTGGGGTGGGGGTGGGGGGCTGCTCTAACAGTAGATTCTAGACATTTTGTTAAATGAAAAAAGTTTTCAGGAGGTAGATCAGGAGTGATGTCAGTGGTTTGTGATGTGTGTTACAGTGGGTGATCTGGGCTGGTCGGGGCTAATGGCTGACTTGTTTTCTTGTCTAGCTGAGCTCTTAATTACATGACTGTGCTTGTTACAGTCTAATTAAAATGGCGCAACACAGAGCAGAACCAGAGAAAGTCAGACTGACACCACTCAGTAATGTCTGCCTTCCATCTATGGGGCGCAGATTGTAAAATAAGACATGGTAAACTGTCGCTATTTTTTGTTTAAATAATAATTATAATGTAAGGAACCAAATTTAAATATTTAAATTTAAATCTAAATATTTTAAAATACCTCAAAGCTTTCAGGGTTAAATTTAACCACAGATCAATTATCTGTACGGGAGAACCCAGATAGGATCACTGATTAATAATTAGACTAACGGCCACACACAATCTGTCACGATATATAAAGGATCACTTCACCTTGCTTTGCTTTCTTTAAAGGGGAACTAGGCAGTTTTGGCTTTCTTTTAGCACCCCCCAGTGTTTGTTTGTAGAACTGAAAGCAAAACGTATCTCCTTGTTGTGCGTTCCTCTTTTTAACGCCTCATTCTAACAGCTGAAATGTCATCTTTCATTAGTGTCTACAGGATTGATTCTCCAATCAGTGGAGTTGCAAATGGCCACAGGGGGTGATGGGGGCTGCCGTTTTCACAAGATGATGCCATCATTTTACCACAATACTGAAGCAGCATCAGGGAACCTTAGGTTATTTCTAAGTGGTCAGACCGTGGGGGTTTTGTTGTGCTATCCTGCCCTTTTTACAAAAGATTAGGTGATGGCGGTATAAAGGGGTATGGAAGCAGTCTCTGCACTGCCGCGGACTTCCGTTTACCTTGGATGTAACTTGCTTTCCTTTGCGATCGAAGCCATGCTCATTAAGATTTTTTAACAAGCCGCTCCTAAAGGTGTCTGTCCTCCACACCTCAAGAGGGGAGAAGCTTGTGGAGCGCTGCATTTGCTCCATTTTATCATCTCAGCTGATTCTGTTTACAAAAGCAAATTTATAGCCCGTGTTTACTTTCATTTTCAATATACTGTAGAAGCCAGCTGGAGCTTGGCAGTAACTCCTAACGTGACCATGACACCACCGCAATCGCCTTTATAAGACAGACTATTACTGCAATATTACTACTAAACGAGGTGAAATGAATGCCGCAACGTTCGCGCATCGCCATGGCAGCATGGCGCGTTTATAAGACACATCGTTGTGGTAATTTTAGCTGCGTTGCCGGCGCAATCTGTCTTATAAAAGAGCATTTTAGCACTGGCTTAAGAAAATGATTTAAAAATATAAAAAAGTTGCAAAGTATCGCAGTTTAATTATTTTTACGTAGACTTTAGATCTTAAATTTAGTTTAATTTTTTTACGTTTTTATTGTGCTTGTGCTGTATGATTTTTATTTTGAAAAGCGCTATATAAATAAACATTTCTTACTTTATTCGTAGTCTGAATTTGCACGTTAACTAAATTCTCAATTCAGTTTAAAATAGCAACGATTAGATTTAATTAGAATTTTAATGTGAATGTTTTTAAACGTCCTCATTTGGACTTTTGTTTTAGCATTTAGACATGAAGTTTTAGTTTGTTAAGTAAATGTAAAAAAGTGACCAAACGTCCAACACAAGATTTTTGCTGCTACAAGGTAGCTAAACGCAGCAGAGCATGGCTGCTAACATGTCCAGAGAGGATAATGTAGCTGTCTTTTTAAATGCAGCATACGATCAGCACTTACGCTCACACAGCCGCTGTAACTCCTTCTTGCCCCTGGCTGTTTGAATCAGGCCATGAACTGTGGCTGTTATCAGCAGGTCGGCATTTCAATAACTCATTTTATCGTTTAACCTCCAGGTATACGCATCAAGGTGGCTCGATGTGGTTCATTTGGGAATTTGAGGTGTTGATAAGGAAATGAAAGACAAAACAAAATTACAGATGAGCCGTTGCAAGAACCCGAGGACAGAATAATAAGTTCTGAATCAGAAACTAAAAGCACAAGAGAGTTGAGAACCAGGGGGGGCAACAAGAGTATAAGGACGAACAATGTTTTTGTTGTTTGGATTTTAATAGTATACTTTTGGGTCAATTAACAATAAAGATCAATTGAAAGCTTCCTTGTGTAATTTTGTTTGAGCCCGCAGTAATGACATAAATATTTATGAAGGCAGAAAGTCCCCCGTCTCTCCTGCTTGTGTCAAAAGCTCGATGTGATCAAAGACTCACCCCCCCCCCCCCCCCCCACACACACACACACACAAAAACACATGACAGTGAAAGCATCAAGGCTTTCCTCTTATTGTTTTTCTGCAGCTCAAACACAGAAAACGAACCCCCCTGTCAGCTTTCTCTCAACTCCCCAACAAGACTCTGTCCACGTCAGGAGGAAAAAACGGCAGATAGGTTTGGGACCAGAACACTGTTGCTTTAAGATAAAATATTCTATCTTCTACATCATAATTATCTCCTAAAGGTAGAAATATTAGCATATCCAGCAATCTTATTATCTGAGAAATTGGCTCATTAAGTCGCCTGGTTCCCCTTGTGCCCACCTTGTTCTCCACTGTCCATACTTCATCAGCTAGGGAGGCTGCTGTGGGGCATTCTGACTGACAGGAGGCTGGCCGTGCTCGGATCAGGCCTCAGTGGGGACCGGCTCAAGCTGATGGGAAGGCGTTTTGGTCTCCTGCGAGGAGAAAGGGAGAGAAAAGCGTCTTCACTGCTGCTGAAGTCAGATTCCAGAGCTGAAAACAGCCCGAGATGTGTCGCCTGACCTGGTGCAACTTTGGTAATTTCTGAGATTTTATGAAGTATTTATGCAAAAAGTGACCAACACTTGTTAAAACTAGAAGAAACTTGCTAACCTTCCTGAAGCGTGCCCTTTGGTGTGTCCCTGTAGCCCTACCCCGGGGGTGAGGCCTAAACCTTCCTCAAAGCCCAATTTATCGAGCAAAGCACACATTTGCTTGGTAATCAGAAAAAAAGGCCTGTCCAAATTACATTTCCTGTGCTATTAGATATTAATGACATGCTGAAGAATAGCCCCTGGTCTCTAATCTGCAGGATTTAATCCCTAAAATCAAACCTGACACCAATGGAGGTTAATGAAATCATCCTTTTAATCCAGGGAAATGTCTCCAGTAAACCTCCAGCTTAGGGAAACCACGGGAAAGTGCAGCGGACATCACGCCGTGCAGGAGGAGCTCCTGCAGGGGAGGAGAGACCAAAAGGAGGCACAGGGAGCTCTTCTTAAGATTTATAAAATGTTACAATAAAAAGTAGCAAAATAAAAAAAGCAGGAATGTGATTAAAGATGAACCATCCCGGAGATGTATCCATGGAAAAAGGGGGGATCTCTCCTTCTCCCTTCCTCCCCGTCTGCCTCCCTCTGTGCGGCTGTGTGGGATTGAGTTGTTAATTAGAATCGTGGCCGGGCCAAATGAATTCAGACCCTCTTCCTTCTGTAACGGTGCTGCAGACCCCACGCTGTGGGTTTTAATTCTCCTCCCATCAGCCTGATGGAAAAATCACCTCGCTGCCATTCAACGCAGCCACCCATTAACCAAGCCAAGAAAAGGTGACCGGCACAATAGACAACTTTATTGTGTTTTTTTCTTTTCTTTCACTCTTTTGATGGTGCTCATATGCATATAAACCACATGATCACCGTGGTATAAATGTGTGTGTGTGTGTGTGATTAGAGTTAAATAAATGGTTCGAAACCTTAAATATCAGCTTTTCTAACAAGAGGCCAGTGAAACGGAAGGAACTTCTTAGCCTCCTGAAACTTTTACGTCCGTCCTGTTTAAATGTATGAGAAACACCTAGGAGGCTGCAGCTGCTCCGCTGGTGTGTATTAACAGGCCGTGTGTGAGGCGCGAGGGTCAAGTTGTGATATGCTTAACAGCCAATTTACAAAGGTCAGGTGAGTGGGATCAAACGGGTGGGAAGATCACACCTCACACTCCTCAATGAGAAACAATCATCCCTCCAAAGGTCACCCAGACACAACTAAGGATTAGAATAATAGAGCAGGCCTTCAGCTTCTCCTTCGCCCCTCACCTTTGACTCCTCATCCTGCTCCTCACCACAGGGAGTACGGCTCAAGCCGCTCAAGGCAGGTCGCCCTTCTTCTTCTTCTTCTTCTTCTTCTTCTTCTTCTTCTTCTCTGTTTCTTTTACCTTTGCTGTGCCACAGGATCTGACCACAAAGATGACCTGCTTGTGATCAACGAAGCTGTTAATACTTTGTCAACCACCATTATGTAGTTAACGAGCAACAGTGACTTGTTTTGTTGCCAGATAGTGAGCCTGTGTTTAGCTGTGTGGTTCAGTCTTGCAGGATGCCTGATGCGGTGGTTCTCAGAAGAAAAACAAACCTCTCCACACTTTACGGGACAGCCATTAAAATAGTAGGATGAGTTTTTCTGACCCTGGTTGAAGGGGAACATATGAGAACAGCATGACACTTATGGTCTTTATTCTCCTGCTTTATAACAAATTAACATTGTTAAGCAATAGCTTGATGTTTAAGCTTTTTTTGCACATTTTACTTTTAACAGGTTACACAGTTAAACTGCAAAAATTGTTTCTGAGAAAGTAAACAAAATTTTTGACATTTTATTTGTGTTTAGTATAAAAAGAAAACGAATTCTCTAGAAAAATAGCATTACTTACCCAATGGGGTAAGCAATAGTAGCTTGATATTAATCTTAAAACTGGAAAAAACAACCTAATTGTGGGGCTACTTAGTTAGTTTTAAGATTTCTAGCTGATTTCCAACTCAAAACAAGAAAATTTGGAATCTGACAAGAACAATTTAAAATATTTACCTTATAAGTAATGCTATTTTTCTAGAGAAGACTTAATTAATTAATTTTCTTTTTAGACTAAAAAGATTTTTTTACTTCCTCAGATTTTTTTCGCAGTGTAACCATCGTTTTCACACAGATTATAGTGATCATTTTGTTAAGTTTTCAATTTAAATCAAACTGTGACACTTAAACCACTTCTATATTTTGTTTAAGATCTGTGGTTTTAGCTTAACATCACTGGCTGTGATGGTCTCACATAAGTAACCATTTCTTAAACTTTTAGGAACCTCTTCCAGTGCCTCTGAAGAGACACTGGTCCAGCTCTACCACCAGTTAGAAAACCATTCTCTAAATACATGAAGTCAAACATGATCATTAAAAATAATTAGGTTTGATTAAACAAATAAGATATATAATAATAGAGCATGCTACTTAAAGAAAGTTACTATTGGGTAATGCATTTGTATTTAAAAATGATCTTATTGATTACAGTCTGATTAATAAACTAATAAACACTGGTACAAAAATCTTTACTTAGCGCCTCTTCATGAATATTGTGACGCCGTTTTCATTCCATTCAGTTAAAAATAGATTTTGAAATCTGAAGTAATAAATATTATGAACATATATATTTTGTTGGGTGTTTTACATCTGTCCATCATCTAAAATTAATCTGAACACTCAGAGAATCCTGCATGTGCATATTCAACCCAGATGGGAGGCAGCTCAGTCAGATACAACAACAGGGGGCAGTGTTGGGTCACATTAAACACCCCAGACTGTCCACCTCTACCTATAGCTCTCCCTCTCCCTCTCTCTCTCTCTCTCTCTCTCTCTCTCTCTCTCTCTCTCTCTCTCTCTCTCTCTCTCTCTCTCTCTCTCTCTCTCTCTCTCTCTCTCTCTCTCTCTCTCTCTGGACAGAGTGCAGTCTCACCACCTTTCAGGATTAATTACATTTTTTCAATTAATGCTCTAATGAGAGCTGCTGGTGCAGAAGTCTGATAAGGCAGTTAGGGAGTGAATCACACACACACACACATACACACACACACACACACACACACACACACACACACACACACACACACACACACACACACACACACACACACACACACAGTGAAGACAGATACATACAAACTAAAATGATTTATTGGATGTAAAAGGAGTTGATGAAGCAGATAAAGCTGAGTTCGATCAGGTGGACTAGAAATGTAACTAGGGTGGGGCACCCCCCCCACACACACACACACACACATGCAATAAGTATGTATGTGGGATACATTTAAGTAACATCTGAAACACTTGTGTGCAGCCTGTTGTTATGAGGATGCTCATTTTGACACAATCTTTGTAATGAGCTCAACCTATGAGGCCAGAACAGTCTCAATAAGAATTAAGTCACACAACGTGTTTCCACAAATGCACACGTTCATTCGGAAATCCACATTCTGTGTTTCACAAATATAATTCGGAGGAACACAAATATCAACCTGCGCACACACACACACACACACACACACACACACACACACACACACACACACACACACACACACACACACACACACACACACACAGTGAAGACAGATACATACAAACTAAAATGATTTATTGGATGTAAAAGGAGTTGATGAAGCAGATAAAGCTGAGTTCGATCAGGTGGACTAGAAATGTAACTAGGGTGGGGCACCCCCCCCACACACACACACACACACATGCAATAAGTATGTATGTGGGATACATTTAAGTAACATCTGAAACACTTGTGTGCAGCCTGTTGTTATGAGGATGCTCATTTTGACACAATCTTTGTAATGAGCTCAACCTATGAGGCCAGAACAGTCTCAATAAGAATTAAGTCACACAACGTGTTTCCACAAATGCACACGTTCATTCGGAAATCCACATTCTGTGTTTCACAAATATAATTCGGAGGAACACAAATATCAACCTGCGCACACACACACACACACACACACACACACACACACACACACACACACACACACGCACGCACGCACGCACGCACGCACACACACACACACACACACACACACACACACACACACACACACACACACACACACACACACACACACAGAGTGAACTTTGCCGGCATGCACCAGGGGACCTGTCAAGTCTAAATTAGTGCCGTTGATGTGTCACCCGATGGCCCCAGAAGTCATTAATTGGTCAGTGATTGGAGGCTGGCGTGTCATTTACATGAAGATCATTTGCATGAGGTAGTCGACTTCTTTACCCTAAAAAGTGTTTTACAGATTCCTTATGGTGAATCTCTTTAACTAGGGCTTCGTCTTCCTCGTCTTCTGTCACAAACACAGCCAGAGTGGCAGCAGCTTCTACCAGAGAAACAAAACACAACTTTATATGTGTGTGCATAAATCTCCCGGTCAGAGTGTGATTAATCCATTTTAATAGCGGATCATACTTCAAGGCCAGCTATCCGACAGTTTTATCAAAAATAATTAATTATTTTAGAAAAAATATCACCCAAATGAAAACACTGGTGAGTTTAGGAGGCTTTACTTCTCCCGCCGCTTTAGGGACAATGTGATTTTTGAATATGCAGGGAGGTTTCGCCGCCGCACAACACGTCCACATTTTCTCTTTAAATGAAGTCACGGAGAGAAGAAGTAGAGTTTGAATGGACAGAAATGAAAATCAATGGAGATCTAATGAATCTTAAAGGGGTCCATTGTTAAGGAGCCTGAACCATGTTGAAGGTTAAAGGGAGAGAAAGAAAAAAAGGAAAAATCCCTGACTTTTTATTTTTTCTCTGATGACATTCTTTAGAGTGTGTGTGGAGGCTGACAGTTCTGGCAGGACAAAAGAAAAGATAATGTGTGTGTGTGTGTGTGTGTGTGTGTGTGTGTGTGTGTGTGTGTGTGTGTGTGAGAGAGAGAGAGAGAGAGAGAGGAAATATAGTTTTAATATAAAAATACAGAGAGATTCTTACTAATCAGAACGAACCATTCTGTTCTACATTTTCAGATATTACAAATTAATAGCGCCTTGTCTGCATCTGCATTAGTCTGTGTGTACATTAGTTAAAAGATTACTAAATTAGAAATATACTTACACAGTCTGCAGCAAAAGGAGAATATGAAAGTGTGAGATATTACTTTCCTCTCTTTCGCGTACACACTCCTTCGCTCACTTAGCTTTTCTCCCCGTGTTTCATTTTCTTCCTGTTCCCCCCACCCTCCTCTTCGTCTCATTGCCCCCAGAACCGCAGAGAGATGAGTTCAAGCCACCATTAAAGCGTTAAAAATTTAAATATATATATAAAAATCTTAACGCTCTTTTTAATTAAAAAGGATCCTAATAATCCACATCATATTATACGTCGCAGATTCATCGGTCAATTTAATAACAGTGAGGCTTTTGGATCTTAATATCTCTGCTACCAGGTTTCCTTCATAACTGAGAGCCTGTGTTAATTACAGCAGAGCCTAATGGTGGGGAATATTCAAGGCCTCTCCGTGTTTTGATAAATGGCTTTCCACTAAGATTTATTCCTAATTATCTCATTTGTCTTTCTCCATTACTTTTTATAGCTTAAATTTATGAAGTCATTAAGACGTTAGTGGGCCTGATAATGATTAGGAGAAGGAATTGTATGAAAGTGAATTATATGAAAATGATTATGGCTAAAGGAGTGTTTAAAATGAGGGCTGTGGAAGCCCGTGTGTGTGTGTGTGTGTGTGTGTGTGAGAGCTTTGTTTGAAGGTGCCGCTTGCCAAACCCATTCCTCTGCCTACTTCTCCTCCACCCATCCTGATCCTGCCCAGCTGATGGTCCCACCTCCCACTCTAGTGAAAATAAGCCTGATAAAACCTTTTTTGTCCCTTTCTTCATCCGTTCCCCAAGTCTCACCTTCCTGCCAGCCTGCTTCAGCTCCCGGCTCTGATCCACCTGTCTGTCTGTGACCATGGGGGCTACGTTTTCTCTGAGACATGAGAGATGATTTCTCTTCTTCCAACCTATTCTTCCTCTGCGGTTGACTCCGACTTCGTTTCACTTGCCTCTGAAGGGTTTTTGCACCCATTCCCACATGGCGCTGCCTCAGAAACACACACGTGAGCAGAACCGGGGCCACTCAGAGCTGAAAAAGTACATCTCTGACCAACACGCTGAGTTCTTCTGCTGTACCTCGCTCCCCTCACCCAGCCTTTTTCTCCCCTACCTGGTAGGCTGTGTGCTAGAGATCATAAGAGACAGAGCGAGTCCTCTGTTTAATGAATTAATTATTTGATTATTTAATCATCCAGATGAAGAGCGTCTTTAACATTGATGTTAATTAGCTAACATCTGGGCCAGTCAGCAGGCCAACCACACAGAATCAGAGAGGCATGCCGACACACACTCCTTCCCACATAATGTGCGTGCATATGTTTTTTTTTTGAGACTCTTCCATCAGTAATAGATTATTTTTTAGAGCTTTCATGACAGTGGAGGGCTGTCCTAAAGCTGTTCTCTTTTATACACTCACTGGTTACTTTATCACAAGTACCGGGTTGGTCTTAAAGCAACCTTGAGAGTTGATTTAATGCTTCACATCATAGATTCAACAAGGATTTAGCTCTTTGTTAAATTCCTCAGATGTTCTGGTCTGTACTGACATGACAGCATCACACATTTACACCCGGGATGAGAATCTCCCGTTTCATCACATCCCAAAGGTTCAGGATTCAGATCTAGTGGCTGTGTTTTAGAGGGGATTTGAGTTTTGTGACGTGATGCATCATCCTGCTGGGATCAGAAGATGGATCTTCTGAGGTCACAATGGAATGGACATGTCAGCAACAGGTAGGCTGATGTGTTTAAATCCACCAGGACCACCACCACCACCATCAGCAGCAGCAGAGGCATGAACCCCTGCAGGGTGGATCCATGACACCAAATCTAAGGGAAGAAGCTCGGGAGGTAGATTGGAGGTTGTCGGGTTGATCCCAGCTCCCTCCAGGGAACTCTGTTGTTACGTCCTTGAGCAAGACACTTCCCCTAACCAGTTGGTGGTGGTCAGACGGGCCATTGGCTCAAAATGGCAGCCTCGCCTCTGTCAGACCGCCCCAGGGCACCTGTGGCTACGATGTAGTTTACCATCAACTGCAGTGTGTGAATGTGTGAGAGCTTGAAGAAAGGAAAGTGCTTTGGGTGCCTTTACAGGGCCATATAACTATAATCATTTGTTTTTATCTGATCTGACCAACTGAAAGTAAAACCTTTTTCCGGTCTCTTTATGTCCAGTTCTGATGTGAGTAGTAGCTCAGCGTCCTGTTTTCACTGACAGGAGGGACTTCTGGTGTGACCCCTTACTGCTATAGTGCATCAGTTTGTTGATTTAAATTAACGAGGTTCACAAACAGTACTGTAACCAAATCGGAAACCTTCCCATAAGGTTGTGGGTTAAAATCCTAGCAGGTTTAAAAAAACTCAGACAAGCCTGTCCGGCACAAAAATCTATTCAAAGTCACTTAAATCTTCTATCCTCTCTGTTTGAACCTCATCTTCATCCCTGTTAAATATGCATCATGCTGCGGTCATGTGACTGGCTGATCAGCTTTTTGTTTTTGACAAGCAACCCAATAAAGTGGCCAGTTAATGAATGAATGAGTGTTGATGGTATGAATCCACATTAACCACCACAATTCAAATGCATTATTATTAATATTAATAATAATAATAATAATAATAATAATAATATAAATTTTCTCATTATTTTCTTCTTCTTCTTCTTCTTAATAATAATAATAATAATAATAATAATAATAATAATAATAATAATAATAATAAATTCTAAATTTTGTCTGTGAAAAAAATTAAAATGCATATTTTCCACCTGAGTGGGAATTTTAAATACTACGTACAAAGTTTTCTTTGCAGTAAATTATGTTCAAATATTATTTTTCATGCCTGAACACGTATGTAAAACAGTCCTGACCGAGGCCGTCATAATTGGAAGTAAATCATGTAAAAATAATGTTTCTAATGCTAAGATTTAGACCATGTTTCTCCACATTGCTGTTTGCATGTTTGCCCTGTTGAGTTCCTTTTCTTGTCTCTCGGTCATGCAGTACCACCTCTCATCACCAGAGGAGCAGTGACTTATCTTTTAAATTCTCATTCTCATCAGCCTTCATTCTTCATGTCAACAGAGCCGCCACACAGCCGTTAACGTTGTAATCTCAGATAGTGTGCAGTTTTTCACCAATGCTAGCCCAGCATCACAAATAATCGCCCTAAATGTGGTTTACACTGATGCTCTAAGGGAGGGGGGCACTGAAGGACAGCAAACAGTGGAGTAGAGCAGGAGGAGGAGGATGTTTGTGACTCGCAGCTCTGATTAAGACCACTCCAGTGTGGCTGGTACCACTTTACAGCAGCGAGCAGCAGTCTTCTGTGAATGAAGTGAGGAGCTCGGGAGGTGAGGGTGCGTACGGGGAGAGTGGTGGAGGGGAGTGGATGAGGGAGTCCCTTTAATTGCAATCATTCTGGCAGCACTGCAGGGATCTACATGCCATGCATATAATTAGAGAGGAGAGGGGACGAGACAGCGTGCCACTCCTGGATGGTTTGGTTTGTGCAGCCTCGTCACAAAGAAAATTCCAAATCAACACAAAGCACAAGAATAAAGATACACCTCTGAGCATCCTGTTGGAGCTGTGTTTCATTACCATACCTTCTCATCTGAATCGGCATAGCAGAGCTGTGCTGGCAGCAGTCTTGATTTCTGTGTGTGTGTGTGTGTGTGTGTGTGTGTGTGTGTGTGTGTGTGTGTGTACGTGTTTGTATGTTTCCACTCCGTGTGTGCTGCTGAGGTTAATTGAGACACACAGCTCATCTCTGCCCTGATGGGGGTCAGAGCACCGAGGCAGATCTGCATCCCATTAATCTAACCCCAATTTATGCTGCCACACACTGTCAGACACAACTCTGCACCCCCCCATCACACACACACACACACACACACACACACACACACACACACACACACACACACACACACACACACACACACACACACACACACACACACACACACACACACACACACACACAAACACACACGAGCCGAGCTAAAACCATTAATTTAGCCCCAATTTGTGTTCACCTCGACTGCTGTGATGCGTCGCACACGCTCTGGAAAACACGATCCTGAGTGTGGCGAAGCACAGAAAACATTCCCACAATCACAGCTCGTGCAGGGTTGATGCCTTTTCTTTAGATCTCAGCGATCTGCAACATAAACTGAAAGCTGAAGCTGGAGCCACACTCTGCTGTTCCCACACTTGGTTCCTCAGAAAAGGCTGTAGCCTGACAGCAGCTAAAGCCTGAAGCAACCAGAGAGGAAAAAGCAAATTAAGCAGCTTCACTCCAACACTGAGGGACCATTAAAGTCGAAACGCCTGGTCTCCCTGGCTGCTTCTTCCTCTCCATCCTCTTCCTCGTTCCTCTCTCGTTTTCTCACTCCCCAGTAGGAAAGGTTAACCGTGAGTGGCTCTCAGAGACACTCCAGCAGACGCACAAGTGATCTTTCCTTTAATTGGCTTTTCCACTCCCCTTCTCCTCTTCTTTTCGTCCTAGCAGGTCAGCGCGGTCCACTCCAGGCTCACACACACACACACACACACACACACACACACACACACACACACACACACACACACACACACACACACACACACACACACACACACACACACACACACACACACACACGCACGTATGTATATAGGTGTGTGTGCACACTCAGAAGCAGACAGGCTGAACTGAGGGCTTGATGCACTGCGTAAGGTGTGTGTGGGTGCCTTAAATATCTCCATTTGACCAGTCAATCTGTCGTTAGTAGAACAGAAGTAGCAGTGCTGTGTAATTGAGCCATTTGGCTCTCAGGCCTCCATGATGTCCTCATCCATGAAGCGGCTGACACCGTGGCTATGCTTCTTTCTGTCACCCAGAGGAAACTCATAAAAAGATGGCTGACAGGTGTGGAGCCATTACCGGCCACAGTCCAGTCTGGGGTTTTATCAGCTATTCGCTGTAGGTCTCGCAACCGTTTCTGAAAGATTTCTTGAAACGAAACACAAGAAACAAAAGCCATTTGTTCATAAATCTACGCTCAGAAAGACCTCGTTTTTCTGGATGACAGAATCAATGTCTTCCTGATTCGGAGCTCGATCTTTGAGTTGGACTCCGGCTACCAAGAACATAGCAGAGAAAAGTTATCCACTTCTATAACTTCTCATCACATCTGGAAAAAATACCTAATTGTGTTCTTCTAAACTCGATCTGGCAGCCAGCAGATCTAGATAGGAGAAAGAGAATCACAGTGTGAAATGAGCTACACGCTACACTGACTTACCCGTGGCATGGCCCAGAATCACAGCAAGATGACGAGACAAGGCAATTCAGAAGAGTGCGCTGTGGACTCGTGGTTATGCCGACTATTCTGCCTCATCTTGCTCTATGCACCGGGCCTCGACACCGCCATTATCCACAGGGCGCGGTATGTGAGAGGACATCATTACCAGCTGTCTGCAGAGCTGCCTTTCCCGCCCTCCATATCTCTGCAGACACCATCCTATCTAAAAGGCCTGGGCCGCGGAGGACCGGGTGTGAGGCTGGCAACTGAGAACAGCCTCATTCCCACCTGCCACAGAAACAGATAGGACATGGAGATAGCTGCAGCCTGCTGGTGACTTTCTGCCCTCTGTTAGGCTGATAATGGAGTGAAGCTCGTGACTCGTCGACTCTGAGCTTCAGATGTTCAGTCTCTGTCTGAGACTCGCTGAGATACATGTAATCACAGCAGTGTTGAGACTGGGTGAGCGGCGGGAAAGGGGAGAGTCAGCTACAATGAAACACTTCAGTAAGCTGCATTTATATGGATCGTTTTAAAGTTTGTTTAATGAATCAAGAAAAAGGGTGTTGCAAACGTTGTTATGAAGAACAAGGATGACTATGGTGCAAGACTGCACCAAAAACATACGTGCAGGATTAAATGGTTTGAATCCTGCACACATCTCAAAGACAGCTGTCTCACCCCATTAGTAACAAGCTAACATTCTTTGAATGTTGGTTACACAAACCGTTTTTTACTAATTTTCAAAATATGATCAGTCACTCTAAGTTTAAAATGCAAACTGAATGTGAAAATAGTCTCCTATCCCTATTTCCTGCATTAGCCGCAGAAGAAGTTTAGTAATGTGCAATACCACTGATTTCCTTTCCGTTTGATGCCATATAAAATTAGGTCCAGTATGGTGATACCGATCCGGCACCGATACATGGCTCGAAGATGTTTTTGTTAGAAAATATCAAAAGCGAAGTAATATATTTAGATAACAACTGTACAGATGAGTCTTTGTGAGTTTGTTTCTACCTGACAGTTTATATTTCTATGAATTATATAATTAAATACAGTTGCTTGCACTTACATTGTGAAATATTCAGGCAACCATCAGTCAAAACACATCGACTGAAAACACAACTTTAATAGTTTAACAGAAAACATATACTTGATACCGTTATCAGTGTAATTTATGGAATGTTTTCTACATTTTAAAGTGAATCTGTTTTATATTTTAAATACTGTACATTTTAACAACTCTTGGTTTATTTCAACTACTCTGCATTAAACCTCACCAGAATAACAATAGCTTTATGAAATGTTTGGGATTTCAGGGGCTGATGATACTCCAACTAAATTCAGTGCAGCGGTTAATTGTAGCATTTATCTTTTGCATTCCATACATTTTAAATGTAAATTTGAATGAATGTAATGCCTCACGTTTAAAAATACAGGAGACATGACTGAATAACAACACAACAGCTAAAGCCTGTAGCAGATGTGAATAACTTTCCTGAAGTCAGCGACTGTACTAAACATCTTAAACTGCTCCATACTCACCTTTGTACCTGGATAACACCTGCCCGTAGCACCAAAAGTCTCCAAGAGAGATGTCTGTTTCACGTTAGCAGCTTCCCCCTCTCCTCCTCATCATGATGTTTTCATTATCTCCCATGAATTATTTATAGATGTTTAATGAGGTTTGTGGTGTTACTGCAATACCTCACAGTCTTCCTATGACTGTTTATGTACTGCCATGTTTACTCTGGCTAACTATGAGCTTCCAGCTGCAAAATAAACAGAAGGGGGTGCAGTGTGCACCCCCAGTGGTGGCTTACGGTATTTATACTGTGCAATATCACGCATCACAGTTGGCGAAGAAGAAGTAGCTCCAGTCAAAAAACACAGTTTTGAAAAACGTCGCAAAAATTAATAACATTATGTTTATGTTTATGTATTTAGCAGACGCTTTTGTCCAAAGCGACTTACAAGTGATAATCGGCATGTTGCCCTTGAGGCTAACAATAACAATAACAGCAACAACTTGACATCAATCATGGAGAGGAGAGAACAAGGAGTGGACAGTAGAGAGAGGGACAGGTGCAGGGAGGGTGCTAGTTTAGAAGATGCTCTCTGAAGAGCAGGGTCTTCAGGAGTTTCTTGAAAATTGAAAAGGAAGCACCTGTTCTGGTAGTGCTTGGAAGGTCATTCCACATTTGTGGAACGATGCATGAGAAGAGCCTGGATTGTCCTGAGCGTGGTGTAGGCACTGCTAGCCGACGATCCTGTGATGACCGGAGCGGCCGGGCCGAGACGTAAGCCTTTGCGAGAGGATTCAGGTAGATGGGAGCCGTACCATCTCAGACTTTGTATGCTAGTGTTAGCAATTTGAATTTGATGCGTGCTGCTAGCGGTAGCCAGTGGAGCTCAATGAACAGGGGGGTGACGTGTGCTCTTTTTGGCTTATTGAAGACCAGACGCGCCGCTGCGTTCTGGACCCTTTGAAGAGGTCTCACAGTACAGGCTGGAAGACCAGGTAGAAGGGCATTGCAGTAATCGAGGCGGGAGATGACAGTAGATCGCACCAGGAGCTCGGTGGCATGTTGTATTAGGTATGGTCTGATCTTTCGTATGTTATACAGCGCAAAGCGGCATGAACGAGCAACAGAGGCAACATGATCTTTAAAGGTCAGGAGTTCATCAATCACAACACCCAGATTTTGAACTGCCTTTGAAGGAACCAGAGATAGGAAGTCATTTTGGATTGAGATATTGTGCTGTATGGATGGTTTTGCTGGGATGACAAGTGGTTCAGTTTTAGAGATGTTGAGTTGGAGATGGTGGGATTTCATCCATTTTGATATGTCAGAGAGACAGTTTGATATAAGCGCAGAGACAGTGTGGTCGTCCGGTGGAAATGACAGATAGAGCTGGGTGTCATCTGCATAGCAGAGGTAGGAGAAGCCATGTGATCGAATGATCTCACCCAGTGAGGTGGTGTATATGGCTAAGAGAAGAGGTTCTAGTACAGAGCCCTGGGGGACTCCTGTGGCAAGATGGTGCATGGTAGAGGATTGTCCAAGCCAAGATACACTGAATGATCGTCCTGTGAGGTACGATTCAAACCAGGCGTGTGCTTTCTCTGTGATGCCCATGCTAGAGAGTGTGGACAAAAGGAAGCCATGGTTGACAGTGTCATGCAGCCGATAAGTCGAGCAGGATAAGCACTGAGGATTTGGCAGTCGCTCTAGCTTCTTTTAAGGATTCCGTCACCGCTAACAGAGCAGTTTCAGTGGTGTGGCCCTTTTTGAACCCAGATTGGTAAGGGTCAAGCAGACAGTTTTGTGAGAGGTATTCTGTGATCTGCTTGAAAGCCACCCTTTCAATGATTTTGGACAGAAAAGGGAGGAGAGAGATAGGTCAGTAGTTCTCCACATGATTTGGAGGAAGAGATGTTTTTTAGCAACACCATCATCGCACGTCTCACTCCATCTTGGTCCATCAGTACACAGAGTGTTTAAAGTTAGTCTTGTTTAAATTGTGTAGAAATAATTTTCTTAACTATGATAAACCTGACTCTCTTTCCTTGGAGTTAATACGAAGTGTCAAGTAATCCCTGCAATAAAAAGTTCTGATCTTCTGGTTAAAATATTCAAAGATTCAACAGATTGATATTTCATATTTCCATGGAATCTCACATTTTATGGTTCATAAGTAAGATGT
Source organism: Nothobranchius furzeri (assembly GCF_043380555.1). Taxonomy (NCBI): domain Eukaryota; kingdom Metazoa; phylum Chordata; class Actinopteri; order Cyprinodontiformes; family Nothobranchiidae; genus Nothobranchius; species Nothobranchius furzeri. The sequence goes on along the minus strand of NC_091743.1, from coordinate 51,574,233 downwards.
AAACTACCCATCTTTTACATATTGGCGAGCCAGCCAGGAGTCGAACCGAGTCATTCCTCGCAGAGGTGAGATGTCCAAATATCAAGAAAGAAGACGCTAAATCCTCTTATCTTCTGCTCCCCTCCCCTTCCCTCTGGCTAATTTGTACTTCCTGAAACAGAAGTGCCAGAGCTGTTTTCTTATAGAGACCAACTATCAAGGCATTCATCTATACTAGAGACCACTGCTAATGTATTGAAAAAACAAGTAAACTTGACACTCAGCAGTCGGAACACAGATGTTTATAGGAAGTCAACGCAACGAATCTCATCATCCACTGGAGTCATCAGAACTCTGCAGCATGGAGCTAGACAGGTCCCCATCGAGCACACGAGGACAGAAGAGAAGGCCAAACCTAACAAGCACCTCAAACCCGAGGATAGATTACAAACTATAATCCATCCAACACTTTAAAACAAAAACTGCTTTAGCCCAAGGTCTAAAACACTCAAACACTGGCTGAGCTCTGCAGTTTATTGCAGCAAGGACTTTTCTGACGACTACACTGATGAAACAAGCAGCAACAAGCGGATATCATAGCACAGAAGATTGAGCAGTCCAAAGTTAAGGGACACTCTTCCCAGTCCAGCGATGCACACCATTTAGACGGGGAAGGAGGTAAGGAAGACATTTTTTGTTGTTTACATTAGAATTCACATAAAATTACTCTTTAAAAAAAGCAAATGCATTGTAAAAACTGGTGACTGACTGTGTATGGCAGCCACCGTTGATCAATCAACTGTGTGTACCGGAGGGTGTTTGGGTTAGACTTCATGTGAAACATGTGATCACTCTTTGCCAAAAGCAGAGGTTGTGTTCTCAGCGTGTTTGATGGAAACCTGTGATGTGCTGCAGTTTAACTGTGTTTGAAAGCTGCCTCCTCCCTGAGGTGGACATGCAGAAGCAGACGGGCAACTGCACAAGAGCAACACGTGGTGAGAGGAATGGGGCTCTGAGGTTACCATTGCAATGGGAGCACTGTGACCCAAACAGTCTCAAGAATATTCATCCAGCCCTTGCTGTCTCAACACCCCTTGCCTCCCATTTTCTTCAACACCTACAAGGATTTTTTTTAAGTTGAACTCAGCTGGACCGGATCTTTTAGTTTGTTTTTTTTTAATTTCTGCCATTTCTTCCACTCACTCTGGCTGACGTTCACAGACACGGTCCTGCAGGAGCTCTGTCAGACAAAAGGACAGGAAAGAAATGTTTATTTGACAAGGCGCTCTTTCCTGCATGCTCACAGAACCATCCCCCTAATCAGCATGTGTGTGTCAAGAATTCATTTTCCCGTAAAAACTGTGGATGTAAAACCTTCTGAGAGCTGCTGCTCTCACACTTGATTCTCTCTCCCATTGTAACAGCTGGTCTTTGTGTCACCCCAACAGCTTTTATAGGCTGTAGAAAACATTAAACTGTGTTAGCTGATTTCACCTCAATGGGAAGACTTCTGCTTTATGCTCTCAAAATGCGTCGTTTTTCACCTGGCAAGCTGTGGTCCTGTAGAGACAGTTGTATGTTGAAAGGAGAAATCAGAGAGGTTGTTTAGACGTGTGTGTGTGTGTGTGTATGTGTGTGTGTGTGTGTGTGTGTGTGTGTGTGTGTGTGTGTGTGTGTGTGTGTGTGTGTGTGTGTGTGTGTGTGTGTGTGTGTGTGTCAGAGACAAGGCTGTGGTCTGTGCTTTCTGTTTGCTTAAGGTGGCATGAGTCAGCTCAACTGCAAAACAGGAGCCTGTTTTTTGTGAGTCTGGCCAACTGCCTGCTTGACATTAGGGCTGGGTTTTTCTCTGACACACACACACACACACACACACACACACACACACACACACACACACACACACACACACACACACACACACACACACACACACACACACACACACACACACACATTTATCTATGGTCCAAGTACAATAAGTACAGTAGGTTTGTTGTTAGTATGATGAACACCATTGTACTTGCAGACATATTCCTTTTCAGCAGAAGCAGACTATTATTTAATCCCACATACATCACACTGCCTGTATAAATACACACTCCAGCCCTATAAATGTATAAATAACTGACAAATGGACAGTTTAGTCTTAGTTTATCTAAACACACAGAGTCAATAATTTACTTTTTTTCATTTTTTACTTTGGTTAGCTTTAAGAGTTTCTGAAATGAAATGAACCATTTCTGAATTGCTCCTGAAGATTTTCTGTATGGAATCAACCAGACCAGGAAATCTACTTGGAAAAGAATTGAAAACTCACTAAAACATGTTTTGGTTTTATTCATTTAATGGAACTGGCCGAGAATAAGAAATGTGTGCTCAAGTTGTTTTAAACTGCAAAAAAAAAACATGATAATTACGGCCTGAGCGGTAAATCACTTTAATAATCTAATATTTGACAGACAAATAGAATAAGCATCAGAGTAATAACTATTTAATTTCAGGCTACATCAAGATCCATTTAGCTAGTTTTTCTAACGTACAGTGGCGTGGTGGGACCCAGCATGGAGACACAAAAATACGTAGAGCATGACCACAGCTGAAACTATTGGATGATCAAAAGGAGCGCTGACTGCAACAGAAGTTTTATGGTTGAAAACAAAAAGGCATAACCATAACAGAAAGGAAATCAAATAGATAACGGTCAGTAAATAGCAGCACTTACCACTGATTTGAGACACAGTAGAAAGGGTGAATGCAGCAGGTGAAGCAGATGTGTGCAAAAGGAATTAATAAAGCCTACAGAGGGAAGCAAACATAACTGTTGATTATAAACACAACAAAATTAATGACAACTACTTTGCAAAGCCACTAAATACAAAGCTCACCAAAACACCATCTGCACAAGAAGAATGTTGGGATTCTCCATGGTGGTAAGATTTTTGATTCTGGAAACATCTGAAGTGAACGTGAAGTTTTCTTTCTACACCAATAATCATGCTTGGTGATCCAGGTCTTATCCAATCAACAGCCTTCCAAAACCATAGCTAACATCTACTGAGGTGTTTGTGCAGCTCAAACATTACCAGGCTGGTGATCAGAAATAATTGGTTCTCTCAGATGATTTCTGATCATTGTTCTCATTGACTTCATTGTATTATTTACCTAAACGCTCCAGACCATCAAACTGCAAAATGTTTGATCTTGTAGAAGTGTTTGCAGTTGCTGGTGAAGAAGAAGAAGAAGAAGAAGAAGAAGAAGAAGAAGAAGAAGAAGAAGAAGAAGAAGAAGAAGAAGAAGCTATAAACTGATATTTAGAATTCCTTTAAACCAGATTATCAGGTGACAGCAGTATCACAGGAGGTAGAGCGGGTTGTCCAGTAATCGAGAGGTTGCAGGTTTGATCCCGACTTTGACCAGAGAATGCTGCTGTTGTGTCCTTGGGCAAGACACTTAACCCACCTTGCCTGCTGGTGGTGGTCGGAGGGACCGGTGGCGCCTGTGCCCGGCAGGCCCCGCCCATGTCAGTGCGCCCCAGGGCAGCTGTGGCTACATCGTAGCTCATCACCACCTCTGTGTTAATGATTGACTGTGTTGTAAAGTGCCTTGGGGGGTTGTAGAACCCTAAGAAGGCGCACTACAAATACAGGTTATTTATCATTTTTTAAAAAGAAAGGAGCTTGTATGTTTGTCATGTGCCAGCAAACCTAGCGTGTTTGCACTGTTCCTTAGCAAAGAGGTTGAACCTTAAAGGTTCTTCTCACTTGGGTGCACAGCAGCTTGGCTGACAGTGAAAAGAAATTGAAAACATTAGCATGCATTTTATAATGTCAGCTGGATGCGTCCTGCTGTTTGTCTAAGGCCATGAGTTAGTGATTATGCTAAAAAAACAACAGCAATAGCAGCAACGGCCAAACACGAGGACCGCTCCAAGTTAACCCAGAGCCAACATTGTTGCTGGGTTTTATTGTGTTAGTGCCAGCTCTGAATATCTGGCATCTCCCACCCTTGCAGATGAAAGCCCACTCTTAAGTGGTGATGTCTGCTCCAAGCACACCTCCTCCGTCTGACACCGGAGCTCTGCTCTCAGAAGAAGAGAGGAATGTCGAGCTGCGATGGAGCGAACACATGTGAATGTGTTTGCTAACAAGGTATTCATTATGCATGCGGCTGAGAGTTGCTCCATATCTCCTCCATCTTTCAATTTCTTCTTTTGCATTGTTTCGTCTCTCTTCCCTTCGTGCTGCATTCACAAGCAGCTTGGCTGAATGGAGCATTTTAATCATGCTCACCTGATTTCTTCGTTTGATTTTAATTCACCTTCATTTTGAGGCAAGGGAAAAGTTAGGGCTGCGTTTGAAATTAACACTACTACAGATTGCAGCCATGAACATTTTGGCACATGAAACGATTTTTAACCAAAAGTAAACTTATCTTTAAGGTTTTCAGGATTTCTTTACAAGATGTTCAGGATCAGTTGGTCCAGTCCAGAGTTCATGTCTTCAGTCTAGGAGAAACCCTACCTGATGATATAAGGCCACGTCCACATAGGGAGTCGGGTGTATATACATCTGGACCACGGGTCCCCGGAGGAATTAAAGAATGAATGCAAGTCAGCGGGGCTGAAAATGCTATTTTCTAACTCAGGTTGATATGCCACATGGATTTCACATACAGTGGAATGCAAAAGTTTGGGCAGCCTTGTTAATCGTCATGATTTTCCTGTATAAATCATTGGTGGTTGCAAAAAAAAAAAAAAAAAAAAAAGTCAGTTACATGTCTCATAAAGGAGCCCTGCTATGGACTGGCACTCTATCCAGGGTGTACCCCACCTGATTGCCCACTGACCGCTGGAGATAGGCACCAGTCCCCCCGCGACCCTACGTGGACAAGCGGTTTCAGACAATGGATGGATGGATGGATGGTCTCATAAAGGAGACACACACAATTATTTAAAAAGACAGATGTTAAAAAAACTTCTTACTTATTTGTGAGGAATAAGGGTCAACTTCAGAACCAACAGGCACTTCTGGCGTTAATAACTCAAAATCAATACGGTTTTGTGACTAACAACAGGCAGCATCTCATGTTAAGTGTTATTAAAATGCAAATGACAATCTTTGCCTAAACCTCTGGTTGGGAACTGATCACAGATCAGCACACTAGAATGATCAATGATTTGGAGTTTGACAACAGATAAAAAGAGTCATAAAACAAAGGACTTCACTGTGTTTTAGTGAGAAATACTTATTTTAATTAATCAGTGATTCATTATCTTAGGGATGCTCTGGCAGCCGAGGGGTCCAGCTCAGGGTATTAATCAATCTGTCATCATCTCACAAGGAAGATGTATGATCACTGTCCAGCAGAGCACACGATGGAGTAAGGGGGCGGGTTTGGACACCTACTGGACACAGATCGTCTATCAGCTGGGACTGCTATTGTCCCCTATAAATAACATTTAGCAGCAGCTCTCCATCTGAGGCGATTCCTCCTACTTTACACTTTCTTTTTCTTACTTTTCTCAGTTTAAAATCAATAAATTTATCAAAAAGATCTTTTTTTTAGACTTCACACATAACGGTCGCCTCCCGCTCACTGCTTAGCTGCTTCTGTAACAGAAAAACAAACCCCTGGTCAGCCAGCTCTGCCTGTGTCTTCATGCAAATGCCCATGTGTGTGTGTGTGTGTGTGTGTGTGTGTGAATATATTCCATGGAAGTAGACCAACTTGTGGTTCCCTCTGTAGTTCTGTAGCAACAGTAACATGATACACTACACACACATATTTGTTGCTCATCCAAGATCGTTTGCCAGCCGTGATTTTGGTTCAGTTCAACTTGTTGTAAAGCACCACAGAGCTCAGTTCAAGAGGAAAACATGTAATCAGCATTTAATGAACACTGTGTGTCATGCAGCTGAATGTACGGCCTTTTATGATGATGACTTGTTTATGTGGGTTTGTCTTTCCTTCAGCATTTTGATGGGCTCTGTTCATATTTGGACATGGTGCAGTTCTTTATGGATTATGTTTATGTTTATTTATTTGGCAGACGCTTTTATCCAAAGCGACGTGCACTTTATTTAACTTCTAGGGCATGTTGGGATCTGTGGGGGAAACCGGAGGACCCGGAGGAAGCCCACGCATGCATGGGGAGAAGACGCAACTCCACGCAGAAAGGCCACAGGCGAGTTTCGAACCTGCAACCTTCTTGCTTCGAGGCAACAGTGCTAACAACTGCGCCACCATCAATCAATCAATCAATACTTTCTTAATCCCAGATGCAGCCCAATTCACAAAACCAGACCTAAAAACGTTCTTTGCTCATTTTAACAGGCTTATTCTGATTGTTGTGCTGTGCATCTGTGTCTGCCTCATGACTTTGATGTAGGAAGCTTTTGAACTACATGATCTGACTGAGATGGCTAGTCCACACGTAGCCGTTTTTTTTAAACGAATATCCACCCCTCCAAAAACTTGCATCCACACCACCTCGTTTTAAAACAAAACTCTGTCCACACGTACCTGGATAAATACGTTGTTAAGGACATGCCAGACCTGTAGGCGGCAGTACGTCCCCCGTTCTTAACCTCGTCCTTCGTCTGTGGTCTTCCGCAAGGAGCAGTAATTCCACTTGCAAAAACAAACAAGCAAAAAGCGCTTTTACAATTGATAAAGCGAGTGCAGCTCTGAGGGCATCCATGCTGTCGGCTAGTGTAAACACAGGTCGCACACGTGATGTCAGCATTTTTTTGTTGCGGAAAGTGACGTTGCGGACCTTAAAACTCCGGTTTTGTCTGTCCACACACAGACACCCAAAACTGAGAAAACGCAGATCTTCACTTTGGCCGGAGTTTTTAAAAAGATCTGTTTTGGTGTGAAAAAACTCCGTTTTCGTGTGGATGACAGGCCAAAACTTAGAAAAATGTCTACGTTTTGGCAGATCCCCGGCTACGTGTGGACAGGGCCTGAGATGGCTAGCGAGTCACCTCCCTTCTGATTTACACTCAGTAACAGCACCACACATGTCTGCTCTTTACCTAATACTTTACACCCTTTATGTTCAGGTCTCTAATTACTTTATTACATTAATCACAAATAAGTTAATGGAGTTGAATACTTAATTTCATCATTTTGGATTAGATCATTTGATTTACTTAAGAGTGTTCATGCTAACAAAGCTGAGAAATACTAGCCTAGTGAACTAGACCAAATTCTTGCTTTGCAAAGTTTGGTCTAGGCATGCTCCATTGGAACCACCGTAGCTCCTACCAGGACTCTGGCTGGCCAATCACAACTCTCTAGAGGGGTTTCAAACACATAAAGAGCTGTGATTGGTCCATAATGGTGGGCCAATCACAGTGCTCTATCTGCTTAGTGAACAAATCACAGAGCTTTATCCGCTTTGTGGGCCAATCAGGGCACTCTATATGCCTGGTGGGTGGGATGATGCAACAGAGTGAAACAAGAGGATGTCACATTCATTGTCCAGTGGAATGCGGAGATCATTTGAAAGACAACGGTAGAACCCGCCCCACAACCGAGAGCTGTCAATGGAGCGTGGCCAGACTAAATAATACATTTATTTAGTCTGGCTTGCCAGGCTAGAGAAATACTGAAGTTAGTATCAATCATGTGGCACTGTCATTGTCAGGACCTGCTGCTGTAGCCTCCACTACCTTGTTAGTGTTGATTGAACTCATCTGCCCCTCGTTACCCAACCCACCGGTTACCTTGATTATCCTCGTGTATTTAAACCCTCTGTTTGAGCTGGTGTGTGTCAGATCCTCGTGATGTCATCCTATCTGCCATTATTCAAAGAAATCTGTTTTTTCCCTTTTCCCCCCTGCATCCTGTGCCTGCTATCACCTGCATTTTGGATCCTAACAACAAGTCCAATTGCTGATGGATCCAAAGGCTCCATCTGAGCCATCCAGTTAAGAAGCTTAGCCCAAGCTCCAGCCATCGTCAGCAGTCCCAGCTGTGCCACCTGGAGAGTTCTTGTTCCTGTCTGAGGAGCATTCTGGGTTCTTACCCTGCCCCCTTTTCCAGTTTTGTTCCTGTTTTGGGTGGTGTCTGGAGCTGCCCTTAAGGGGGTCTGTCTGTCTCTGGAGTCTCCCTTGTTAGTGTTGATTGAACTCACCTGCCCCTCGTTACCTTACCCACCTCTATCAGTGTGCGCCAGGGCAGCTGTGGCTACATCGTAGCTCATCACCATCAGTGTGTGAATGGATGAAGTGTAAAGCGCTTTGGACTCCTTACTCTGAGAGGCGCTATACAAGTGCGGGTCATTCATTCATTCACCAGTTTCCCTGATCATGTATTTAAACCCTCTTTTTATGCTTGTCTTGTCTTCCTGTCACGTCCTCCGAACCCACCATCATTCAAATAAATCAGTTCCTTTTACCTGCACCCTGCATCCTGTGCCTGCTATTGTCCACCAGCCCCGGTGATCAGCCAGACATCGCCCCTCCTCCTCCTCTCTTCCAGGCTGCTGAGGAGCACAGCTGAGATGAGTCCTTCTGATGACCAACACCTGTCTTCAGTAGTCTGGGAGGCAGCAGTGCAGGGGTTCGGCTGTCCTCCAGGCCTCATTTTGCTTTCAACCCCTTCGTTTGTGTTGAGTTTCAACTTTTAAAGTTGTAATTCTGAGTTGATGAGTTGTAAAAGTAAAACTCTGAGCGATCCAAAGGGATCTTTGGTTGATGTCAACTTGGTTGACTCTGTTTTAAAGTTAACTCTGTTTTGGTTTTTAGACTTTTATCAACTTTGTTGGGTTTTTCAAACACCTTCAGTTTTGGTAAAACTTTTAATAAAGTTTTAACCAGGTGCTGTATATAGCTGATAAGCTGTTTTTTAACTGTTAACCTTATAGAGAGACATTTTTCGTTTAGCGTCATTTTAATAATGCTCGCCATCTGTTTGCACTTTTATCACAATTAAACCCATTTTAAACCCACTATCATGTTTCTTATGTTACCCCCTCCTTCACATTTTAACACATCCTGTCTGAGACATAACAGTCTGCATTTTGGGTCCTAACAGCAACTCCACATCCTGACAGTCATGAAGCTTTTTAAATTTGTTGTAAGCATTCATCATTAACTTTTATTTCCAAACATACTTATTTTTCAGTTTAAAAGTTTAAACATACCCCAGTAGTTTTTAACATTAGAAAAAAACAAACAAACAAAAATAACTGGAAGTCTTTATGTTGACACTTTTATTAAGTAAATCAGATTGGATGGATAGGATTAGGTTGTTGGGTCAGTTGTGTTTCCTGTTCTTTTGATTGGACACAAATAACTTTAGAAACCTTCAACAGTGAGAATAAACCACTCTGCTGTGAGATGTATACCCTTGGTTATAAAAGGGGTTACACAATCGCTGAATTTGGTTGAAATTTAATCTACTTACCTGAAAAGTATGGATCAAAACAAACTGAAGGCAGAAATTACCTCTGATACGCATTCTCCCTACCGCCTGATGAGGCGTTGCGCCTATGCTTCTGCGTCTGCGTCATACGGAGACACGCAACGCCATTATCCATCCTTGAGAGCCTGCTGGAGAGCCCTCGCAAGGACGGACGGATTCGAGCCAACTTTCCAACGAGACGGAGAACACAAGCTTGTTATTGGTCAGGACGCCGCTTTTGTCAAGAACACTGCCGTTGCGCCCTCAAACCATAAAGAGAGCCTAAGTTATCTAGCGGTTGACACGGAGCAGTTTGAAGAATACCTCGAGGACAAACTCTAAAAATATGAACATTTTCTTACACCCGTGACTGGAGGAGTAAAAAGATACGCAGCAAGAGTTTTATCAGTGGATAGAAATGACGGGAAACGTGGGTGTAGAGGTGGCAAGAGCATGAAGAGGTGGAGGAGGACGAGGGACAGGTTTGTCCATGTTAAAATTGATCTGAGATTCAAAAAACACAATGTAGGAGCCAAATATGTTGTTTCCTTTTCTTTGCTCTCGATGTCTTAATTGATATGTGGGCGTGTCATTGTTACTGGTCGGAATAAAGGTAGTGATGTCATTGTTGGTGTCAGGCACTATTCCGGAAGGGCAAACAGGTTTTTGACCGCTGTGGCGTGAAGACGTTTGAATGGGAAAGTTAGCAATTACTCCTATCATTCACCTGGAATGCAATCAACATTAAACAAGCATTATCATAACAATTCCACGCTTAAGGCTGTTTTTTACGTAATTTAATCAGTCAACATCGGATCAACACAGAGCGTCAACCAGGTCCCGGTCTAGCAGCCTCAGGAGTTCGAGTACTGGACTTGACTTCTACATTTAGTCAAAAACCTCCCGTGGGATGAGTGGACGTCGTTGGACGCTGTTGTCGCTGGTCGAAAGGGAGCTGTGTGACAAGTGGAGCAACTGGATGTGCGTTGGATCACTGCGGGTCTGAAGGGCGTTTCCTGTTTGTTTGGAGGAGGAAATCAAGGCGTCGGATCAAGCTGAGGATCACCGCAGCCACAAGTCGTCACGGCGCCCATCAAAGGTATGCGTAGCGCTACGCTGAGCATGGCCATTTAAATTGTGTGCACACAAAATAAAAACAAAATCCAATGCATTGGTAACCGAACTAAGGGAGCTACAACTTTGTACAAGTTTTCATCTTCGCTGCGAACCTGGGGGGGGGTTGTCATGGAAACCGAGGAAACAAAGTCGGAGATAATGAATCCCGGGACTAACGTGCAATCTATTACTAAATCGAGTAGCCTGTCGGACAGCGCTAAAACGGTAGCGGTAAAAAGAGTGGTAAAGCTCACTGAGAAGGCACTTGTTAATGAGTTGGACAGGTTGCAATCAGGTAGAAAAGCAATATTAAACAAAGCAGCAGTATTAATGAAGTCAATACAAAGTTTGATGCAGAAAAATGAAAAATTAATGGTAAAAAATGCTTTGGAAGACATGCTTGCACTGTATGTTAAGGTAAAAGGTTTGCATAATGATTTGATGGGTTTATTGCCGGTTGATGAAAAAGAAAAACATGAAATATGGTTTAAAGCAAAAATGCTTCCTATTGATGAGTGTGTTGAGAACACTAAGGTGTGGGTTTCAAATGATGATGGTGATAAAAATGACAAGGTTGTTGATGATATAAACCCTAATGACAGTGTTTCAAATATCAGTAAATATTCAAGTCACAAAAGTGGTCGTAGTAATAAATCCAGCAGCACATCAGTGGCAGCTGTCATGGCTCAGGCAGACAAAGCAGCACTTCTGGCTCGTGCTGCAGAATTAAAGAAAAAACATGCATTGGAGGAGGAAGAATTGATGTTGAAGAGGAAAAAGGAACAGCTGGAACTGGAAACAGAAATTGCTGCATTTGATGCAAAACTGGCTGTGTTGCAAACTTCAGGAAGAAAAGGTTCTTCACAAGGATCGAGCAATGGCATGAACTCTTATTTTGAAAGGGAAAAAGGCTCATGATGTTTTAAATCCACTGGCAAAGGAATATCAACCTGGAGCATTGAAAACAACTCAAACAAGTGCAAGGCAGCTATTAAAAGATGTGCAACCTACAAAAACAAGGCAATGGATTGAGGATTCCTCAAAATATCTTCATCGTCACCAGGAAGAGGACAATATTCCAGAAACATCTCATCTTTTGACTCATCCTTTAACTGTTCAACCAATACATCAGCCACAAAGCAATAAAGACGTTTCTGAAGATATACTGAATGTCATGCATAGACAAAATGAAATATCAGCAGCATTGTTACAGCAGCAACAGTTGACCTCATTACCACCAAGGAATATTCCTATATTTGAAGGTGACCCTCTTCAATACAGAGCCTTCATAAAAGCCTTTGAACAAGGAGTGGAGAAAAAGACAGGAAAAGCTGATTGCTTGTATTATCTTGAGCAATTTACAAGAGGACAACCACGTGAGTTGGTATGCAGTTGTCAGCACATGGCTCCGGAGCGTGGCTATACAATGGCAAAGGATTTGTTACAGAAACATTTTGGAAATCAATATACGATTTCAAGTGCTTACATGGAAAAGGCTTTTTCCTGGCAACCCATGAAATCAGAAGATCTGAAAGCACTACAAGCCTATTCCTTATTTTTAAGAGGATGCAGTAATGCCATGGAAGATCTGCAACACATGCAGGAGTTGGACATGCCCGTACATATGAGAGCCATTATTGCAAAGCTACCCTTTAAGTTAAAGGAGCAATGGAGGACCAGTGCTTATGAAATAATGGAATCAACCGGACGTCCAGCATGTTTTAACGATTTGGTCCTGTTCATTGAACGTCGTGTCAAGATTTTGTCAGATCCATTGTTTGGTGAAATGCATGACCCAATCTCTGGTGTCATTGGGACAAAGGCTGTTACCAGTTTCAGAATACCATCCAGCAACAGAGTAAAAGGAAATGTTGTTGCCACCACAGTAACCTCAATGGAGGTATCAAAAGGAAATAAAGAGCCAGCATCCGATGAGTGTCTTTATTGTGCTCACATACATCCATTGGAGGGATGCAAGAAATTTAAAGAAAAAAGGCACAAAGAAAAGCTCTCATTTCTGATGGAAAAGGGGATTTGTTTTGCATGTTTGTGTACAGGGCACCTGAGCCGGGATTGTAAGGCCCGTCTAAAATGCAAAGTTTGTGGACATCTCCATCCTATTGTGTTTCATATAAAAAGAGAAACACCAGTTGAAACAGTGGATACTTCCAACCAGTTAATTTCACCCAAAACATGTGGACATACAGGGGCCGGTAATGAAAAGTGTGTGCTGTCTATCTTACCAGTAAAGGTTAAAAGCACCAAGGGAAATCAAATAATACACACCTATGCATTTTTGGATCCTGGAAGCTCAGCCACATTTTGTACTGAGCAGCTGATGCAAAGGTTGAATGTTGCTGGTCGGAAAACCAGCTTCCTGTTGAGCACAATGGGGCAAAAAACAGTTATGCCAACACACTTACTGAATGGTTTGGAGGTATCTGGCCTACACAGTGATGACTTCTACAGTCTTCCTGAAGTCCTCACACAAGTGAAAATGCCTGTCACTGTTGATAACATGATGACAAAGGAAGAACTGACAAAATGGCCATATTTATCAAAGGTCAATTTTGCAACCATAACAGCGGATGTGGACTTGCTGATTGGAACCAATGCGTCTAAACTGCTGGAACCCTGGGAAGTTATTAATAGTTGTGGAAATGGTCCGTATGCTATTAAGACAGTATTAGGATGGGTGGTTAGTGGTACACTGAATGGTAACAGTGATATCTTCAAAGATGAACCTCTCACAGCCGCAGTGAACAGAATTTCTGTGTGCAAATTGGAAGAAATGTTGGCAAACCAATATAAGCATGAGTTCAACGAGAAAGTCGTGGAGGGGAGTGAAATGTCCCAAGAAGATCTCCAGTTTATGGAAAGCATGGATCGTTCAGCAGTGTTGCAAGGGAAGCAATATTGTTTAAAGTTGCCCTTTAAAGACAAAGAAGTACTTTTACCAAACAATCTTGCAGTAGTCAAACAAAGGATGCAAGTTTTGAAGAAAAAACTCTTGAAAACCAAACAGCTGCACCAACAGTACATAGAGTACATGGATACAATCTGCAAAAAACAATATGCAGAGCAAGTACCTCACCAAGATCTGCACTGTGAAAAAGGAAAGGTTTGGTACATTCCGCATCACTGTGTTTTCCATCCGAAAAAGAAATCACTGTGTGTGGTGTTTGATTGTGGAGCTACATTTCAAGGTGTATCCTTGAACAGTAAGCTGTTGCCTGGGCCAAATCTCACAAGCTCTCTACTTGGAGTTTTACTTCGATTTAGAAAGGAGCCAGTTGCCTACATGGGTGACATTCAAGCCATGTTTTATCAAGTGAAGGTTGCAGAAGAAGACAGAGATTTTCTTCGCTTTCTCTGGTGGCCAGAAGGAGACCTCACTCAGGAGCTCTTGCAATATCGTATGACTGTGCATCTGTTTGGTGCTACATCATCTCCAAGTTGTGCAAGTTATGCACTAAGAAAAACAGCAGATGACAATCAGTCTGAGTTTCCTGAGGAGGTTACTCTGTCTATAAGACAGAAATTTTATGTGGACGACTGAGTCGACAAAGTTCAATTTATAAACTGGACCCAGTTTTGGAGCATGGGTTTCTGAGAGTGGGTGGAAGATTGAGCAGAGGATCAATGCCTGAAGAAGTTAAACATCCATATATCCTCTCCAAAGACCAGCACATCTCTACTCTCATCATCCGACATGTACATCAGAATCTAGGTCACAGTGGACGGACTCATACACTGTCAAAGGTGAGAAGAAGATTTTGGATTACAAATGGAAATTCAGCAGTAAGAAAGATCATTGGTGCATGTAGTTTTTGCAGCCGTACTGGAAGAACAATGGAACAAAAAATGGCTGATTTGCCAAAAATTAGGATTCTTCCTGATTTGCCACCATTCACCAACACAGGAGTGGATTACTTTGGACCTTTTGAAGTAAAAAGAGGAAGATCTACATGCAAGAGGTATGGTGTTCTCTTCACCTGTATGTCCAGCCGAGCCGTTCATCTGGAAGTTGCTGCATCATTAGACACTGACGCATGTATAAATGCTATAAGGCGTTTTATCAGCAGAAGAGGACAGGTGACACATTTGACATCTGATAATGGCACCAACTTTGTTGGTGCACGAAGAGAACTGAAGGAAGCCTTGGCAGCATTGGATCAGGACAAGATTCAAGGAGCCTTGTCACAGGTTGAGGTACACTGGAGTTTTAACCCACCAACAGGCTCACATCATGGTGGTGTGTGGGAACGCATGATCCGTTCAGTGAGAAAGGTTCTCAACTCAGTACTACATCAACAACGGTTGGATGATGATGGACTTCATACAACATTTTGTGAAGTAGAAGCCATTTTGAATGATCAACCAATCACAAAACTCTCAGACGATCCCAACGATCTTGAACCTCTAACACCTAATCATCTTCTTCTTTTAAAGCGTAAACCCGCTTTTCCACAAGGCGTGTTTGAACCTAAAGATCAATACATGAGAAGACGTTGGAAGCAAGTACAGTATCTTGCTGACATTTTTTGGAAAAGATGGATCCATGAATACTTACCTTTACTCCAAGAGAGACAAAAATGGAATGCAAGAAGAAAGAGTTTGGTCCCTGGAGATGTGGTTGTGATTATGGATCCTTCCGCTCCACGTGGCTCTTGGCCACTTGGGAGAGTTCTGAAAACCTTTCCAGATAAGAATGGATTGGTACGTTCAGTCAGGTTGCAAACAAAAACCAATGTTTTGGATAGGCCAGTGACAAAACTTTGCCTTGTTAATGGGGTATAAATCGACCTGATCATTATGGTTGCTCCTACTCTATTTAGTTTAAATTGTTATTGACAATAACAATTAGGGGCCGGTGTGTAGGAGCCAAATATGTTGTTTCCTTTTCTTTGGTCTCGATGTCTTAATTGATATGTGGGCGTGTCATTGTTACTGGTCGGAATAAAGGTAGTGATGTCATTGTTGGTGTCAGGCACTATTCCAGAAGGGCAAACAGGTTTTTGACCGCTGTGGCGTGAAGACGTTTGAATGGGAAAGTTAGCAATTACTCCTATCATTCACCTGGAATGCAATCAACATTAAACAAGCATTATCATAACAATTCCACGCTTAAGGCTGTTTTTTACGTAATTTAATCAGTCAACATCGGGTCAACACAGAGCGTCAACCAGGTCCCGGTCTAGCAGCCTCAGGAGTTCGAGTACTGGACTTGACTTCTACACACAATATAAACCCAATAGTAAACACAATTCTTGACCGGGTACATGCCAGGATGCCCCAGATCAGCGCTACGCCCTCTGTTGTCCTGGCGGGGAATTGCTTTGCAACACTCCCCAGGAGACGTAGAAGTCGTAGAGCTAATTATTCTTGTCAACACATGTGCGTCTCTCCCTTGTGGAGCTGACACAAAAGCATAAACTCAGCTTTAGCCTCTATTCTGTGGGAATTATTGTATTGCTAAGATGCAGGAGTGTGTGACCCAGACTGAAACAGTTTGGGAGTAAGATTCAGAGCTGCATTATAGGTGCTGGAAAGGTGAAACCTGAGGCCTCCTTCTCTATTTAAAGTAGTAGGTTTTGTATGTTTGACAGAGATGGCTCCCTTTACTCCTCTCTCAAACCATCTTCTCTGTCCAGAATGTGTCATCTTCAAAAGTGTGTCCCTTTTAGGGTTGTCACGGTATGAAAATTTAACCTCACGGTTATTGTGACAAAAATTATCACGGTTTTCGGTATTATCGCGGTATTTTTTAAACGGTGTTGCATATGTTCAGAAAGCATTGATAGTCCTGTTCCACACAAACTGAAATAGTTTTGAAAAGGTTTAACAGTGTTTATTAAACCTAAAATAACACAAAGCCTTAGCAAAAGTGCAACTTTTCACAAGTAAAGGAACAAATAGCTTCTTTTTCTGGAATATGTTACAGTAGTCAGTGCAGGTTTAAATTATACAAATCCAAAAATTCAAAACATAAACAATATGTAAACAAATCAAAGAAACACCACTTGTTTTCTCATATACTTGTTTTCTTCAGTATCAAAATGAAAATCTAAAACTCCAGTCCACACTTGACTTGAGCACTGTACAAGTCAACCTTAAAAAATATGTATTTAAAATAAATAGCCACTTTAAACAAATTACTAAAATAACTACTACACTATGTAATCAAATCCAAATGTTCAAGTATAAATGGCATTGAATAAGTAAACAAATCAATGACAAGGAACTAATTGTATATTTCTCTTCATCATCAACAAATAAGATGCTTCATCCAGCAACAGGGTGTCCGTGACACGGTTTAAATGCTGGCAGAGGGCGCTGCGGCTGCAGTATATAGTGACTACCCATCCTTTACATATTGGCGAGCCAGCCAGGAGTCGAACCGAGTCATTCCTCGCAGAGGTGAGATGTCCATTCTCCCTCAACCAAGAGTCCTCACGTCATACATTTAAGCTAAAATGCTAATGTTAACTTACCTTGCACTGGCTGTAGAGACGTGGGTGATGGTCACGCAGATGTGCCATTAGATTCGAAGTGTTGCTGCCTTTTGCAGACACTTGTTTCCTGCACGTTCTGCAAACGGGATAGCCGTCTTCTATTAACTGTCCCTCAGCATTTTTCAGAAATCCAAAATATGCCCATACTTCTGATTTAGTCTTCTTTGAGGGCTGATGGATGTCCTGGGCGCTGCCGTCTCCTCCTTCGGCCATTATTTCAGCTTCAAAGTTTTGGTTGCAAACTAAAATGTGCGTGTGCGCGGGAACTTCAGCAGAAGCGATGGTGGCTGGTAAGGGTCACCGCGCCTAAACCGCGGCCACGGTAAACCCACCGAGATAATTTAGTTTTTTAAAAACTGGACGGTTATTTTTATTGTCAATTTTTTTACCGGGGTTTACCGCTATACCGGTTACCGTGACAACCCTAGTCCCTTTGGATAACCATGACCTGGATGATTGAGAACCTTCACCAGCATTTAACCAGAATAGATGCTTGGATTACACAAAATCCCTCCTCCACTCATTTAATAACATAACGTTACCCCCCGCAGAGCATCATTGACCATGAAGAAAGCAGCTTCTGCCAGCAGAGGTGACAACGGGACATTTCCCAGTGGCCTGGCCGCTCAACTGTCCAGCTCAACGATTACAGAGTGAGAGACTGCCTCTTTAAACTCTGCAATGTTTGTTTAGTCAGTAACGCTAAATTCTGACATTGACTATGCTTTTACAACTATTTGAATCAAATTTTTATTGCTGTTAAATATCTTTTATTAGTTTAAAGCTAGCAAAACATGAATGTTTGGTTCAGATTTTATTTCTTCCTAATGAGTAAAAATCAAAGATTTGAATGTTGCTCAGATTCACTAAAACATGGATGTAGCAGAGGGAGCGACGTCTCAAAACTAGTTTAACTGAGGTTGCTCTGCTGCAGCTCATGTGATTTGCCTTACACTCCACATGACATACATCAAACATACTTCCACAGCCTGGGTGGTCTCCGTGCACTGCAGAACTTCTTCCTTGGTATGTGCGGCTACTGCTCTGTCTTCTGCAGGCTGTGGAGCAGAGATATTCTCATTATTCTTAGTTCTGCACTCTCTGTCGCAGCCTCAACTCAAAACTCTAAATATGTGGACTTAAAAAAACAATAATACATGATTAGTCTGACAAAAAAAGTACGTAGTTTTTATTGGAATTCAAAGAATTGTATTTTTACGCAGCAAATTAAATTAAAACACTTTTCAGATGTGATCGTCCTCTGTTTCTCCCACATCCCTCAGTCAGAGCTCTTGCTTTCTGGCTAAAGGTACAGACAGAATTATTTATTATTTATTGATTCATTGGAACGAGTACTCCATGCCTTTGTGAAATCAAGGCTGGATTACTGTAACTCTCTGTATGCTGGGTTGGGTCTGACCGCTCTTGGATATCTGCAACTGGTGCAGAACTGTGCAGCCAGGTTTCTGACGGGGTTTAAACAACAGGACCGCATTAGTCCTGTGCTGGCAACGCTTCATTGGCTTCTGGTTTCCTATAGGGTACAGTATAAACTTATTTTATTTGTTCATCAGTTTTTTTCAGGGAAGTGCCCCTCCAGACCTTGGGCATCTGTTAAAAAGACATGTTCCCTGAAGGTCATTGCACACTGCAGATCAGTTCCAGTTTGGCTGCTTTTAAGAGTCGCTTGAAGACTAACTTTTATCGTCTGACTTTCACCTAATCTGTTCGGTGACTGGTTTAAACTGATTTTCATAGTTGTCATTTTTGTTTGCTATTACTAGTTTTTTTCTTTTTGATCCTAGTTTTATTGGTGTCATGTTTCTGTGTTTTATTTGCGCTGTGTTCAGCGCTTTGAGTCCCCCTTGAGGACGATGGAAAACGCTATACAAGTAAAAGGTGACTGATTGATTTAAAATATGTTCTCACTCGATTTTTAAAACAATTAATCCAAAGGTAGAACAAAAAGCTCAATCTTTAGTAGAGGTTAGAGCAACGTGTACCTTTGGATTCATCTGAAAAATGTTAAAATTTGGAAATGGTGGTTTAAAAGTCATTGGGACTTTTTGGGACAGCAGCTGACAGAACAGCACAAAGTCAAAAACAAAATTAATGCCTATTTTATAAACTTCAACTTAACTTGTGTGTATATACACTGCCCCCCCCCCCCCCCCCCCAAAAAAAAATATAGTCCCCACCTGGATTTAACGAAGCAAATAGGTACGAGTCTCTTATTGAATAATTACTGCAACGGTGTTTATCTTTCAGCTGGCAATACGTTATTTAACCCCAACTTGTGCAATGAGCTGCTTCTCATTGCTACTCATTTCATGTGGAAACACACATCTGGTGGTCATGGAAAAGATGTTAAATTGTGAAAGAGTGGTTCAGGGAGCACGAGACATCATTTTCATACATGGATTGTGTTAGCTATATTTTACCAAAGAACACACACCAGAGAAGATTGGTAGGTTTAATGCGCTGCAGCGGAGAGTGGAGAGCGTGATCAGAACATTGCTTCCTAACTCTGCAGTCCACTCCCACCACAGCACTTTTTTTAGAGACAAACTGAGGACAAAGACCTATTCATCATGTCCTACGCTAACCAATAACGGCGTTGCTTCTACCTAAGGCGGGACCTTCTAAAAAGGAAGTCTCAAGTTACATGGGTGACTGCTAGAACCTAACATCCCCCACTGAGACAGAGCAAAATTGATCTCTCATTAGACATTTCAGGGCCCAAACACTTAAAAAGAACATTTAAGATGAGTGAAATATTAAAAAAACCCTAACAAATTGGCCACCACAGAGTCCAGAACTTAACCCCACTGAGAATCATTGGGATGTGCTGGAGAAGGCGTTGTGCAGACTCTACCATCATCAATGCAAGATCTTGATGAAACATTAATGCAACATTGCAAGGAAATAAATCTGGTGACACTGGAGACATTGATTGAAACAACACCACAGCGAATGGGTGCTGTAGTCTAAGCTAAAGGCGAGCCAACAAAATATTAGAGTATGTGACCTTTTTTCTTGGTGGTGACTTTATTTTTTGGCCAGGCAGAATGTTGGGCAAAATGTCTTTCCTGTGTTGATTTCTGATTAAACAAGTCAGTCTTCTGATTTTCTTTTTCTTTTCTTGCTGCAATGTTGTATTGTTGGAGAACAGAAGCTCTGCAATGAAATGCATAAAAAATAGTTTTAAATAATCCACATGTGTTGAGATCGACAGGCGGATTGGTTTGGCGTCTGCAGTGATGCGGACGCTGAGCCGATCTGTCGTGTTGAAGAGGGAGCTGAGCCAGAAAGCCAGGCTCTCGATTTACCGGTCGATCTACGTTCCAATCCTCACCTATGGTCATGAGCTTTGGGTAATGACCGAAAGAACGAGATGGCGAATACAAGCGGCCAAAATGAGTTTCCTCCGTAGGGTGGCCGGGCTCAGCCTTAGAGATAGGGTGAGAAGCTCAGACATTCAGGAGCGACTCGGAGTAGAACCGCTGCTCCTCCGGATCGAAAGGAGTCAGTTGAGGTGGTTTGGGCATCTGGTCAGGATGCCTCCTGGACGCCTCCCTGGGGAGGTGTTTCGGGCATGTCCTGCTGGCAGGAGGCCCCCGGGTCGACCCAGGACACGTTGGAGAGGTTACATCTCCAATCTTGTCCGGGAACGCCTTGGGGTCCTGCCGGAGGAGCTGGTGGAGGTGGCCGGGTTGAGGACGGTCTGGAGCTCCCAAGTTGGGATGCTGCCCCCGCGACCCGGACCCGGATAAGCGGAGGAAGACGACGACGACGACACGTGTTCCTAGATGTGTTTCAATTTTTAGCTCAGATACACGTGAATGTTTCACAAATTTCATTTCAAATCTCTGCAGCCAGATGTTCTATCACCCATCTTGAAATGTGCTGCCTGTGTGAGACTGGTGATATGTACAGAACTGAGAAGATTTCAGAGTGAGACACAATAGCCGACTGTGTAATAAAAGAGCCATAAGAAGGCTGAACAATAACCCCTACAGATGTAGCCACACCAGAAGGTTACACGGTTGTCTCTTCATACAATAATCACATCAGAAAAATATCTGGCACGCTGGAAGAGTTCCATGTCTGTTTTGGCAATCCTTTGACCCACTATTAATAATAAATTGAGCATTTCCTTCTTTCGGTGTCTTTCTGACTTCAGTGGAGGAAGGTTTGGCAGGAGCCAAGGGCGAGTGGCTTGTCGTGTCAGGGGTATTAATTTATGATTCCCATCCCAGCTTCTGACCTCATCACCTCCATTAGAATGCAGCCTTTGTAATTTCATGCTTAATATTCAATAGCCACTTGTCCCCTGTGTCTGCTTTGGGCTTGTGAAATGTCTGAAGGGAGAAGTGGATCATTTTTGATTTGTGTATGTGTTTGTGCATGTGTGTGTGTGCGTGCGTGCGTGTGTGTGTGTGTGTGTGTGTGTGTGTGTGTGTGTGTGTGTGTGTGTGTGTGTGTGTGTGTGTGTGTGTGTGTTTGCGTGCGTGTGTGTGTGTGTGTGTGTGTTTTGGAAAAGGAAATAAAGACCGACTGGAGAATGGGTCCCTGTAAAACAGTTGCAGATGTCCAGAGACGTCCTCTGTGTCTCTACTCCCACCAAGATGCTTGAATCGTCTCTCTGTCTGACCTGACTCAGTTGCACTGCAGCTCTCTCTCTCTCTCTCTCTCTCTCCTTCTCACGCACGCACGCACGCATGCACGCACGCACGCGCGCGCACGCACACACACACACACACACACACACACACACACACACACACACACACACACTCACAGTTGCCTCAGGGCTATACTCCAAACCTTTTGTATGAGAACTCAACCCACAGTCGATATGAAACAGAGGCTTCTAGACATCTCACACCCTGTGGACAACACACACACACGCACGCACGCACGCACGCACGCACGCAAGCAAGCAAGCAAGCAAGCACGCACACACACACACGCATACACACACACGCACACACGCACGCACGCACGCACGCACACACAAGAACTGAGACAGAGATTACAGCCGTGTAACATACAAAAACAGAAGACTGAAACGAAAAAAGAGAGTTTTGTCAAATAAAAATAACTCTCTGATGTATTGATGACCTGATTAAACAACAGCAGAAGGATTTTCTCTCAGCAGGGAGGACACTGATAGGTAATTTCTGGGATTTATTGATGCACCATGTTGCAGGTCAGTGATTTAAAACATAGGGGGTGCTAAAGAGCTCAGGGGCAGCATGAGGCTGTAATCTAATGTACTGTATCAATACCATGTTTGACAAGTTTAAAATAAAAGAGCACCAAATGATCATCATAAGTGGGTGTTGTTGTTGTGTTGTTGCATGTTGAACTAAGTGATGAATATTAAAACTTTTTTTCTCTCCCTTCGTTCAACGAGACCAACAAACAGGAGGAGCACCCTGAACGGGACTTTATTTACAAACTTAAGGGCTGAGTTACAGATTGTCAGATGGAAACCTGAATCAGAAGTTTATTTTTAATATTTGCTTATTTGTGCAGCCACGTAATATGGTACTGACACGGTCACTGGACATCTCTCAAGCAATAATGATGCGTGATTCAAATTCACTGTAGTGGAGAGTTTTTACCCGAAGGAGCAACAATTATGGTTTTAGGCTGACTTTTTAAAATTCAAATAGTATACACTAAGATGCCACTACACACTTCCACAGCATGATTAGACACTCATTTATACAGTTTATCAGCAAAAACAGTCGGTTTGGGGAGACTTGCTCATTAGGTGCAGTTTCTGTTCAGCAGACGGTTACAGAGTGGTGTCCAATAAGTCGTTGCTCAAGTTTCCAGCTCAAAAACCACTGAAACCAGTTTAGAAGCAGTAGCTTAAAGTGTCTTAAAGGGTCTTTGCTATGCTTTAAAAAGGACTTAACACTTTTTAAAAATATTAACGTTTAACTTAGTATTTACATTTCAAGGACTGGTTGACTTGTTTAATCAATGTATTTGCTGTGGTCTGTAGGAATGAATGCCTTGTGAATCATTCTTAGGGCGAAACATGTACCGGTGCACCATTTCTCAGACCTGCAAGATACACACATCACAGCTGAGCTTCAGACGGCACATTTTGGAGTCTTAAGCCTGGGGCACATCGGGGTCGGACACACCGCGCCACATAGTGCCGGCGGTGCCACGACATTGTGGAGTACTTTACAATAGACATTACGATGCGTAACGGCTTTACAGCGCAAACTCAGTCGCAGTTTTGATAACTTTAAAGTACTATTGATCCTAAAATTTTCTAATAAATAGCAAACTTACCCATTTTTAATTAATTAAAGTCTCACAAAACACGACGGAAAGTCTGATCATGTATAAATAGTCACTTCCCGCTTCCTGTTCTCAAGTCCCGCGTGATGTTGCGACTATCGCATGACTTTCCGAGAAGCGCTCAGCGGCGCGACATGTCCTGTGTGACCACTTGGCTTCTCAAAATCTCGGGCGTGACGCTGCGCGGTGCATCCTCCTCCAGTGTGCCCCAGGCTTTATTTTTCCGATATTTCAACATCTCACCTCAGATTGGATGACAGCAACGTAACTCTACCACTGACTTGCAACGTGGATGCTGTTATCTTCACAGAGAACACAAGCCTGAAGGGGACTCTGTCATGTGGTGAAGGCGCTAATGCTAGCTAGCTTAAACTAGCCGAGGCGTCCGTTTCTGATTCCAGCCTTCCTTTTTGTGAGATTGGTGAACGCTAATTCAATTTTAAATCTGAGATTTTCACTGTCTGTTTTCTATCAGCTAATGCAGGAGATAGGTGTAGAAGACTATTTCCATGTTCGGCCTGCATGAGAAACTCAGAGTGACTGATTATAATCAGAAAAAAAAACTTTAAAAACCGAGTCTTGTTATAATCAAAAGCATTTCATGCAACAACTTCATATCATAAAAAATCATAAGGGAGAGTGTGGAGTTCACATTGTTTATTCAGTATTAAACAAAGAAATCTGAATGTGACTTCCAGGACAGTAACTCAAACTAAATCTGGGTAATGTAAACAGAACGACATTACAGTGGACTGGAGTCTCTGCTGGGTCTTTCAGGTGACTTTTATAAGCAGCCAGCTATTCGCACCGATTTATCAATTCCACTCAAAAATAACAAAAGTCCAAAAACAGTCAAAGGTGTATGCAGATTTAACAAAACACTAATAATACTGATCAGGTATATCTGAGAATATACTTGTCCTTTTCCAGTATCAAAACCTTGAATTAATACAGGGGTAACATTTAGAGATGGTGGTGGCTTTAATAAAAACAATAAAGTCCTTATATCTAGAAATTGCTCTCCATCACTAGACCAAGTCAAGTCTGCTTCTTGTATTAAAGACAAGCTAAACCATTTATAATGTCAAACAGTTGTCAGACATGAGTATTCCATGGTAGTTTCTACTGATTTTATTTTGAAATGTGCAACCTTCAGCCTTATATGAAAGCATTAACAGAGATCTTGTGACACAAATGATATTTTTTAAATATCTGTCATCTAATTTGCAGAGAATGTTGTTAGGGAAACCAATTTTGTTTTGTTTTCTCGTGCACATGAGATGACTTTGCACACACCAGAGACATTTATCACAATTCACTCCCAGTCTGGTGACGGAGAACCGGTCCGTAACAGGAGCATCACAACTATTATTTGCACTTTTGCACGCACAAACAAATGTCACTCATATTTTCATGCATTTTTCCAGAGCTGCATGTCTTCCAGCACTGTCCAGGATTCAGTTTAAACCAGTTTCCTAAAACTCCAAACTCTTCCGGGTTGACTCGTATTTAACAGTAAATCTTTGAATTATGTGACTGTAAAGCAGCAAATTACATCATGCATGTTGTGTTTTGGTGCCATCAAGTTGAGAACTAAGTGAGTGCTCTATTTTCATCTGATGTGCTAAACTGCAACCCTCAATAGTGTAGCGCATTAAATTTATGCACAAAGGTATAAAAACTAAAGTCTGGAAAGAGTGAAGAGCATTTTGAATAAAAAGGATTTCTCTAAAGTAATTTAATCGAAGGAAAAAGATTTGTATCAAGTCACTTTAAAATGCACAACTGATCTATGCGACATCTCAAGGGGTACTGGTTTAAGGGGAAATGAAGGTGTGCGCCATAGCATATGAGAGTTTGGGCCTCTTATCAAGACTGTACCATTCATATGGCAAGCGTGGATCTAGCTTAGCATAATTTCACGAGATTCTCACTTAAGGAATTAAATTCAATGCTGAGCAACGTCTGCTTTACAGAGAGCCTAGCGAAACCTGATAACACAGAAATGTGATTTTTCACATTTAGAGGAGAAATGCAAATATCTTAACTAAAATCTACAAAACAAGGATTAATGGAGATTTGGTGAACGGCGAGAAACCTGCTGGAAATATCAAGACTTAAAGCTTTAGCCGAAACCATTTCTTCCCACCCAGAGAATGGGAGGATTATATTTAAAAAAGATGGAGATGATGGCTTTTAGTTCCTTTACTAGACGAGCAAAAAACAAAAATCTGCTGAAAACGGTCAAAGACTCTCAATAAAATGTAAAAGTAAACAAATTTTGAAAAATAAATGAGGAGAAATCTGGAAGAAAGCTCTCCCTTCACATGTCAGAGTAAAAACTGTGTCCATTGCTGTGAATCTGTGCAGAAAGACGCATAACAAAAAATAAATCTAGTATTGCCACAAGCCACTTTTCTGTTTCCTGTTTTGTACAATGCAACAAGGACAAAGACAGATTCAGAATCTCCCACTTTATGTGTTTTAACATAATAAAGGCCACTGTGTTCAATCAGAATGGAAGACTTTAACCTTGCCAAGGACAGGAGGACATACTATGCTTCTACTGAGATCTGAGCGACCGTTTTCCCATTATTCTGCTGCTCTTATCTACAGAAACACTAAAATCCGGTTAAATGGAGCCATTTTCTCATTTGCGTTTAGAGGTCATTTTGCATGCTTGAAGAACTCCAGTAATTTAGATGGCACTGGGGCTTCCATCGTAATAATAGCTGGTTCTGAGTGGGTCCAGAAGCTCAGTCTGCAGATCAGTGCAGGAATTCCCTCTGCAGCACAAACCAACTGCCAAGCCAGAGCACGAAATGAAAAGTTACTGTATTCTGATCAATAAAAGAAGTAACTTGCCACAACTTTTACTTGGTAAACCTGTAGGATGCACTGGACACAACGCAGAGCCAGCTGGTATTAAGTGAATAGGGAACACAGCTATTCTTATGTCAGGTAAGAAGCTGATTTACTGAGTGTCTGTTTTGGGGCCTTTGGATGCTTGACCGCCACTCGGTGGTGCCTCAGAAAGACCTCAGGAGGAGAAGCAAAGGCTGCAGCACTCCATACAGATCTCCAAGCAGTCCGCAGACTCGCAGCAGGCGTCAATGATGCCACAGTCCATGTCACAGGGCAGGTCACAGTCACCGCACTCCTCTGTCACACAGCAGCAGCAGAAACAGGAGTCGTCGCCTGCACAGGAGCCGCAGGTGGCGCAGTCCAGCACGATGTTGCACAGAGTTAGGAACTCACAGAATAGGCAGGCCAGGATACAGTGAACACAGCAGTCTGGGTGAAAAAGCAGAGGCAGGCGGGATGTGCTTTAGCATTATACAAAAGGCAATGTTACATTGAACAATAAACAAAAAAAGAGGATTTTCTAGCCTCAAAGAGGGATGAGGCTGTTTTTCCTCCTGTTCTCCGGCGGTATCTGTATTTGTATCTCACCGTCCTGTCCATCGGTGGGAATCTGGGAGCTGTTGCTCTTTGAACTGCTCTTACTCCTCTTGCTGCTCTGTGACGTGATGGAGGGGTTCGACTGGAGTTTCTTGCTGTGCTTGGGTCCCGCTGAAGATGAGGAGGAGCTGGATGAGCTCCCCTTTGGGAGCGAGCCCAGCTTGGGGTGCCTGTGAGCTCCCCCGTTTCTGACAGAATGGGATTGAAGAGAATGCAGGTGAGGCGTTTGTTGAGGACTTTGTGTGTGAGGGGTGTGTGTGTGTTCGTGGCTCTTGGATCCGTTGCGAAGCAGGCTGCCGGGCTGCGACCGGCATGGATCTGTGTGGTGGAAGGAAGTGGATCTGGCTGCTGGCTGAGCTGAAAAATATAAACAACAAAAACTCACTTTCAGGATTAAAGCAAGACTTTTTAATAGTGTAAACACTTTAAGCTGTTGCTTTTAAACTGGTTTCAGTGGTTCTTGAGCCAGAAACTTGAGTTCCTTCACATGGGACAACACTGTAGCACTCTGCATGGGAAGTCTCTACCTGCTTTACGGCAATAGCTGTTTACCGTGGCAGTGAATCATATAAAGGCGAGCAGTTAGCTTTCAATTAATCTGACCATCAATAAAAAGCACAAGAAGACGTTCACTTTTTTGTTCACATCATGGTGGATCCTGGAATTTAAAGGAGGTGAGGTGGAGGTGAAGCTAAGCACTAAAACCAAAGTGAACATCAGCGTGGCATACACTCGTTTGAGGACTCTAAAGGGCGCTACGAAATCCCCAGACTGATGATGAGCTGGCTTTGTTGCTACTGGATTTGTACGTAATAATATTTTTTGTCCAATGGAGTGGATCTTTTGTATGTTCCTTCTGTGTGATCTGTTAAATTCCATGAATTTTTTCTCTCTAAATCCCAGCGTAGTAGATTTGTTTTAAGCTGACGATTTTCGGCTAACACTGTAGCCTTCCTGTAGCCGATCACGGCTCTGAGAAAGACTACAGTGTTAGCTGAAACTTGTCAGCTTAAATGGTAAAAACAAATCTACGCTGGGTTTTAGAAAAAACAAGTAATTGAGTGTGGATCTTTACTTCATGCCTTAAGTATCAGTTGGCTTGCGTTAGCATTAGCGTGTTTTTAGAGCTAGCTACAGCAAGCAGTGGCAAGGTTGTTTACGACAGTTGCATTTATGTTTTCAATCTCCAGGGAGAAGCGGGAAACTTGTTAAGTGTTGCTTTAAGACATTTTTTCTAACTATTTATGTTTATTTATTTGGCAAACACTTTTATCCAAAACGACGTGCAATTGTGAATCTACAGGGCATGTTGTGATCTGTGGGGGAGACCGCGGTACCTGGAGGAAACCCACACACGCATGGGGAGAGCATGCAACTCCACGCAGAAAGGCCGCAGCCAAGTTTTTAACCTTCAACCTTCTTTCTGCGAGGCAACAGTGCTAACAACTGTGCCACCGTGCAGCCCTATTTATGTTTCTGTCTGAATTATTTAATATTTGATTAATTTTCAATGTTGCACCAGTTATGTTTTGACAGCCGGTGCCGATTTTCTTACAGCTCTGACCCCTTGATATTGATTTTGGACAATTCTAATTTAACATAACAAACTTTAACAGAATAGGCTTTAAATTCCTGATGAACCTGAACATTTTGATTCTGGAAACTGAGTCCTCTTAGAAAAACCATCCAAAGAAACAATCGGGTGGGAAAAGCCAGTGAGTGTTTCCTAAGCTGACCTCTGATTCTACTTGTCTAGACACTTGCAAAACTAGAGACCAGTGCAGCAACAATTGCAGCACAAAAAGACAGCAGGACAAGAGTTATTGTCTACAAATACATTAAAACCTGAGAATCAGACATTACCTTTAAGAATTTGGTTTTTAGAAGCATCTGATTTTGGCTCAGTGACCTGAATACTCAACCCCAAGCGCCACAGAGAATTATCAGTTTAGGAAGATAAGCAGTGCCACATGAAAACAGGAACCAAATGGGAATAAAAGCATTTTATGGCCTTGAATAGTTTCTTTTTTTTTAGATTGAAATTGTGGTATAAGACATATGGTGTGCCTTAACAGAGCAGGGTATGGTGCAAAACCTCTAGAACATTAATAAACAAACAAATCAAAGTTATAGATTGGATAATCAGCCAGAGATGTATAACTCATGCAGGCCTGCTTTGATTTGCCAGTGGTTACGGTCGTACAACAATCCAGAATTATTTAAGATTCTTTCATTCAGCATTTTCTAACTTAGCTCCAGATGTTTGACATGCTGTAGGGCCAGTGAGAAAGTGAAAGTGTGTAGATGTGCATGCATGCGCAAACCTAAAAGAAGTGGTCATAATTCCTTCTGTAATGTCTCTAATGGTTAAAAAATATTATCTTTAATTTTTATCTCTTAACAAAGGACATCTTTTCTTTCTCTGTTCAATTTATTCTACTTTTCCTTCTCTGCTGGTTTTTAGGATGATTTTGTGTTGTAACATTTTAAGCTGGCCAAGATACACAGCTCAGAAAAAAATGACTTTATAAAAAGGAAGGTTTCTGCGCACATTTTTATTATTATTCCCCTTTAGTTTAGAGTTGTGCCCTGGGGCATTGAGAGAACTTGAGAAATTCATACTTCTTATGAGTTTAGGGTGTGTGTGCATGTGAGTGTGTGTGTGTGTGTGTGGGGGGGGGGGGGTACAGCACATAGGCGGATCTGGCAGGCATACAGAGAGAGAGAGAGAGAGAGAGAGAGAGAGAGAGAGAGAGAGAGAGAGAGAGAGAGAGAGAGAGAGAGGTGGTGAGTCAGGATTATGTTAAACAGAAGTTAAGGTTTTGCCCACAAAGACACACAAATATATGCACGCAACACATGTGGATACGCGCGCACACACACACACACACACACACACACACACACACACACACACACACACACACACACACACACACACACACACACACACACACACACACACACACACACACACACACACACGAGAGAAAAAAACAAGCCTTCTTTGTCTGCAGTGAACAGAAATATGTAGCAGAAAGATTGAGAACATGAGCCGTTGCTGCTTTTGCAAATTCTCTTGGATCAGGATGATTCATGGGTGTGACTCATAAACACAATGATTCAGCAACAGAATAAAAATAACTGCAAATAAAACAGAAGTGTGGCAGCGGCATGATGGGCCTGGGAAACATCAGTATGTGACTGTGTGTTTGCGCTCATGTTTGCAGATATTTTGAGCTTGTAAGCGATTAAAAGTGAGTCATGGCCATCTAAACGCAGCAGCACCCTCCATCTTTACCTCCTTTCCTGCTTTCCAGATACCCTGTTTACACACCTCCCTCCCCAGAAACAGACAGACTCCCTCTCTCTTTTTTCTCCTGGAATGACTCATGACTGTCTGTCTGTTGTCTGAGCTCACACTAGTGTTGGAATACTCAACTAAAAGTAAAAACATGACATTTAGTATAAAAATGTAAAAATCCACTTAATATTTACTAGCAGAAGAAATGAAAGGGTGATGCTTTCAGCCACCGTTCTGATCCAGATCACCCAAAACCACCAAACTGTTTCCAGATAAATCATTTTATATTTAGTTACTGATTGACAGATCTGGACTCAGCTTCTTTGACATAAAATGAACTTATTCTCCAAACATTTTTTGCAACATTTCAAAATCCTCTCGAACTCTTGAGTGCCTGTAATTTTCCAACTGCCTCCCTCCGGTCAGAGTTGGACTGATGTTGCCCAGCGCTGACGAGACACAAGCCGTTTGACAATGATGACCTAGAGCTAATAAATTAAATTAAAATTAAAGGTGTCAAGTAACAAAGTACAAATACTTTGTTACTTGGCATTCGTAGAAACTGTGGGTATCTATACTGGAGTGATTACCTATAGCTGACTTTTTCCTTCTACTCCTTACATTTTAAAAGCAGCCTCTGCTCCTATTTCATTCCAGCTTTTCATAAAAACTCAAAGACAAAAAAACCTATCTAGATAAATTGCACCATCCAGGTACTGATCTGACATCTTGGTTTGTACTCAACCCATTTCACATACAACACAAACCTCATCACAGTCCAACCAGGAAATTAATTTGTTTTTATTTACTTAATGACAACCATACAAGTACAATAGTTACTAAGCTGTCCAGATATCCAGTTTTATCACCTGTTGACTTCACAGATTCTTGTATCTGTTGGATTAATATTTATATTCCAATAGATTATTGATGACACGGCTTTGAATCATTCATCAATTCAAACACACGTTCTCACAAGTCACCATCAAATCAACGTTTTTTGCTGATTAACAGAATACACGAGTGGCATTTTAATGCATCTGATCTAAAATATAAATATTCTGCCTAAAACTGTTATTGTGCCCCCCCCCCCCCCCCCCAGGTTAAAAATCTGCTCCACATTTGAAATTGAATCAGCCATTGCCAAGTGGTACCGTATGACGTGGCTGCACTACTGAGTCTTGACCACGCCCCCAGCTGGCTAGGCCACTCTTGAGTTGATACAAAACGATACGGCTCAGGGTTGCTTGTCTCTTAAAAAAAAGTCCTCCTCCCTTTCCTCTGGTGAAGGAGGTAGAGAGAAATCCTCCAGACTATGATGCATGTTGCTGTTTCTCCATCCAAGTGGTGTGTGTGTGTGTGTGTGTGTGTGTGTGTGTGTGTGTGTGTGTGTGTGTGTGTGTGTGTGTGTGTGTGTGTGTGTGTGTGCGTGCGTGCGCACAGTTGTTAGTAGCTTGTTAGAAGCGGGGTTTTGTATTGTTCAGTCACTGCCGCAGTGCTGCCCTCTTGGTCCACCAGACGACGACTTCTTTTGGTGCATTTTTCAAACAGGAAGAGTGGACGGAGTACAACTCTGGTAGTGGGTGACTTGCTCTTTAGTGTTTTAGCATTGCACCAAAAATTGATCAATTTTCAAATCATTTCTGCTGCTGAAAGAGTTTTCTAGTGTATGCCAAAGTTTTCAACATATTCATATAACAATATTGTAGTCATGGCGTGGGTTTTTCTTTGTTGGACCTTTTTGCTTAGAATATATTACTTTTACTTTCATACTTCAAATAGTTGTGCAACCAGTACTTTTATTATTTTTACTCACCTCATTTCATCGTGTCTGAAAGTGTCTGGATCATGAAGACTGCCTTTCATTTCATATTAAATCTTGTCAGGGGCAGACTGGTGGATGGGGTTTTTGAAACCACTAACAGATGTTGTTGTACTGTGTGCAGAACGTGGTTAAGTGTCTTGATGATGAAGTGGTCCAGGTGGCAGCATGCTCACTCTGCACATCACTGGTGTCACATACTTTAATCACAGGAGGTGCACTTTGGCTGTGTCGAAAGAAAGTTGGATGATTTTCTCTGTAGTTTGATGACACAACATCCGCTCAGGATTTCGAAACCAGATTCCTCAGAACATACAACAGTTTTCCACTTTGTCTCAGTCAATCATAAAGCTGTGAACCGTGTTCTCTAAAGTGGTTTCTGGAAGCTCGTCAGAACCAAACATAAAATATGGGGTTTATTTTGTATTGGTGTTTGGGAGAAGAGCCCTAAGACTGCAGATGTTTGATTTTCATCATTGTTACAGTTATGTTTTGGGTTTATTGAACAAGGACAAAAGACAATGTTGCATGTAAGGACAATGCAACCGTTGTTTGGTACAGTGTTCCACACATGTATTTATCAAGATTCTCTGAATATTTAGAACTTTTTATAATTAGAGAAAAGTGATGCTCCTTTCAGTGTTTGAAATTTCAAAGGTTTAAAAATTATTTACAACTTGTTTGTTCTGCACATGAATGTATCACCTAGAAAGGGATTGTTCACATGGTTCAACGTCAAATAGTTCCCAATACATATTTTAACAGGCACTTGCAAAAATAACAAGAACTCGTCCATGTTGACATGTGGTATCTGTTTTTTTATTATGTATTTAATGTCGTTTCTATTTGTTTTTATTCTATCCTGATTTTACCCCCATTTGCATTATTAGAACTTTTGTGTAATTTTACCAAACCTTTGCAGAAACATTAGGCAGAAATCCCCCCATAACGTGCAAGTTCACGCCACTTAGTGGTCTCACAGAGTGATGTAAAAAATCTGTGCTTTGTCTGGTCCTTGAATGCCACATTTCACATCACACAGCTGCTCACCTCGTCCCCTGAATGGACGTCATACTTTGACAGACTCAAACTCTTAATGTTATTAATGTCTGTGGATGCCTTTTGGTGCAGATCAATGCCATCACTCACTGCTATATGCGGGTATCCTAGCAAAGTCCTGAAAAGGGCGATTTTGGATGGAGACACAACGGCTGAGGGGATTGAGCCACCGTATCTCCCGGCCCCTTTTCTTCCTCCCAGTTTCCTAAAGAGGAAACACAGCTTTTGTGGCATTTTGGTCAATGTTATTGTTTGCAAAGTGCATTATAAATAAAGTTCATCTGACAGTTTAGAATGTAAATGTGCACTCACTGGCTATTTAACTGGCTCGTTTTTGCAAATGTACTAGCAAGGTGTACCCAATAAAGTGGCCAGTGTGTGTATATGCTAAAAAATATCCTGCATCAGCACCAGGCTGCCCACGGATGTGCCTGTTTTTTAATGGGTTTTACTAAAGAGGTACTGGAAATCGACCAACGCAATATATAAGGAGTATGGGTGCGATGTATCAGCCGACTGGTAAATAGGCCGGTCTACCCCTATGAAAACTTGCAAAAATGTTTTGGTTTCATTAGTTTATTTACAAGCTAAAACTCAACTCACAACATTCAGTTCTATTTAGTTTGACCCAATTATTTGAGTTTTACATGTTAAATGAAGGGAAAGTCTGTGCAGGTATCAAAAGAAGAAGGTAAGGTCTGAAATGAGTAGAAAACATGAAGCAGCATCGTGTTCAGCAACATTAATGGCTGTCCTGACAGAGCAAACCACCACCTCATCCTCACATGACCTTGTGATGTCACTCCCCAAACCAAAGGAGCATTTTCCTGCTCAGGTTCGTGTTCTGCTGTTTGTCAGCAAATGTAAAACAAATTTAAAAATGACAGAATTCAGATTCAGAAAAAAATAAAGCCAGAGAACAAGTTAGTCAGCTAGAAATGGAAAATGGTCTCAGTCCATGTGTTTGTCTCTAATCAAGAGCAGTGTCACCGTCCTGCTAGACTTTCCATCAACAGCACATCACTCCTCTTTCCTGACAAGAAGATAATAACAGATTTTCCATCACATACATTAAACAGGATGTCTCTTTTTCCTTCAACATTCGTTTAAAACAGTAAAAACAAACAAAAGCACACAAAGTGAAATTATTTTAACATACATGCTACTGGGATCCTGTTTATAACTAATTACATGTGTGAGGTTTTTTGGTTTCCAGTTAGGAGTGTGAGCTGCTTAACATCTGCGAACATGTGTATCCTGCTGCGTCCGTGACGTCAAAGACAACACTGTTTTCATGACATCACTCAGGCCAAGTGTGTGTGTGTGTGTGTGTGTGTGTGTGTGCTAAAATCACACTCTCACACATGTTGGTCAACCTCTCTGCACGCTGCTCTCAGACAGCTCGTCACAGGCTTGCAGCCAGATGCATTCTGCTCCTGTGAGGTCATCACTGTGAGACGACGCAAACAGGAGGAGAGGAATCTTCTGTTTGCGCTTCTGTTTCCTCACTCTCCAAATCACAAACACCACCGTGTGCACTCGTAACAGATGTCGCACGGGCGTGATCTCAGACGCAGGTCTGAGTCACGGCGATGTCACACCATATACACGCTCATTACACAGCCAGATAATGCACAAGGATGATGGATTTATTGTCTGCAGATGACAGAGACCACATTTAATGGGCGATTGCGCCTCTCGAGGCTCTCGCAGGACACACAAACCACCTCACGCAGACATAACAAAACTGAATCAAGATTTAACGGAAAAAGGCAGGTGGAGATACTCCGAATCTTAGTGAGAAAATCTCACAGACTGTTGGCGAGAGAGAGGGAGAGAGCGAGGGATGAAAGGAGGAGGCACAGCAAGGCAAAACCAAAGTAAATGAAAACGGGTACATATGGTGGTACAGTTTGTTCAAGCCTGCAAAAGTTGCATAATCTTCCCAGAACGGCATATGGAGCTGCCGGGTGTCACAGGTTTCACTAGAATGCTGAAAAAGAACTGAAAACGGGAGAAACAACAAGAAAATCCGGCTCTGACCCCAAAAATAGACTCACAGGTCAGGACAGGTAAAGAGCAGACGTCTGCTCAGTTCATAACTCACTGCTTTCACCTACTTATTCATTTCCTTCCTAAAACGCAAGTGATTCTGTCACCACAAACTAGCTATTATGATGTCATCCATGGCTGGCCTTTCATGAAAAAAAAAACCCTGATAGTCGTCTAACACATACTCAGATGTCAGCTTATACAACCCTTTCCTCAGCCCTAAATTCCTCCTGTCATTCATTCCTCATTCTT
Source organism: Nothobranchius furzeri (assembly GCF_043380555.1). Taxonomy (NCBI): domain Eukaryota; kingdom Metazoa; phylum Chordata; class Actinopteri; order Cyprinodontiformes; family Nothobranchiidae; genus Nothobranchius; species Nothobranchius furzeri. The sequence continues at coordinate 51,538,934 of NC_091743.1, read as the reverse complement.
AAACCATCCCCCTCTTTACAGCAAATAACAGGAAGGACAGATTTAGGCTGCTCTGGAAGGGTTTAAATGTATTTTTACTGTGCTGTTAGGTTTGTGGTTAAGCCTCGAGACAAGTTTGCTAGAATTGTGTGGGTGTTATCAATGCTGAGCCTGATCTTCATAAAAAAAAGGAATAAACATACCAGAAATTAGGTTAAGAGTAAGGCTGAGTTTCATCTGGTTTCAAAGTAGAGAAATAAGTGCGGTGGAGGAATGGGATTGCACACTTGTGTAACGTTTGGCTTTGCTTCACAAATTTGACTGTGACTGCACATCAAGGAGGAGAGACAGACAGCCTCTCTCTCTCTCTCTGCCTGTCTGAGGCAAAAACCACAGGACCTGAAGGTGGTTGGTAACACGATGCTGCAAAGAAAACTTCTAGGTGTTTTGATGCTGCTAATCAGTGAAATGAGACGAGACGCTTCTGCTTTGTACAAACGCAGAGTTTTGTGGGAGATGAATGTAAACACACTGCAGACAGAAAGATACAATATTTCTCTCTTCTTGCAGATTCGGTTTTTAACTCAAGTTAAATGAAAATGTTTTAAAACTGAGTGGGAACAGCTTCAAAGAGACGATGTGTAGTTTTGACTGTTCATTTCTGGAAATATCCATCAAAATGTTGTTGAAAATGAATGAAATGATGCCCAGTTGTTGCTGTTACATCTCATCTAGAAGGTTTGAATCCCAAATGGGGCATTCTCCTTGTGCGTTCTCCGGGTTTCCTCTCATAGGCCAAAACATACATTTCTGGCTAAATAGACAATCTTGAATTGTCCCTAAGTGTGTGTGTGTGTGTGTGTGTGTGTGTGTGTGTGTGTGTAACGTCTAATTTGTCTCTGTGTGACCCTGTGATGGACTAGTGGTCTGATCAGGGTGTCCCCAGCCTCTCATCTGATGGCTGCTGGAGTTAAGACAACAGCTCTTTGTGACTCTTCTGAGAAATAAGCAGTCCAGATACTAGATGGATGGATGGAACTGGGTGCACAAGTTTGAATTTGGGGCAATGGTGGCTCAGGAGTTAGGAGTTCCCTTTGTAATGGGTGGGCTGCTGGTATAAACCCTGGCTTCATCCATGTTAGTTGTTGTGTCCATGGGCAAGACACCTCACCCTCTTTGCCTGCTGGTGGTGGTTGGGGGGCCGGTGGTGCCTGTGTACGAGAGCGTTGCCTCCCTCAGTCAGGCCCAGGGTGGCTGTGGCTACGATGTAGCTCATCACCACTAGAGTGTGAATGTGGCTGATGTAGGAATGCTGTACAACATGTTTATGATCATTTTATTAATATATTATGGATTTTTCTTTGTTTTGTGTGTGATTTGAACTGAAATGCGACACCAAAAATACTCCAAAGTGGAGGCTTTATGGCCCCAAAGTGGCCCGCATGCACAGAGGACAAGAAGTCACACACAACACGCCCTGTGGAGTCGGAACCAGGAGAGGTGGAGGTGTGTTGCAAATGGCTTCACTGACAGTTCATCCACTATTTCAGGATCACACTTGTCAAGTCTTCAAACCATTTACAAAGTATAAACTGTAACTACTCTGGTCTGCTCCGTACTGACGTCCACACCATTTATGTTCTTCACACGCATCAAAATGTTGTGGCACACCGTGAAAACTAAAAGAAAAACTGATATCTTATTTCAAACCCTTAATCATCTCAATAATAAACATAATCACAGCATTAAAAATATCAGATATGTGTCACATGTGGGGGGTGGGGGGATGGGACTTGATGCACTTTTGCCTGCAGTGTGAACGTAGTCAAGGAGAACCAAGAAGAAGCTCCTGTTCCCAATGAGACACCTTCAACATTGAATGAAATTAGCAGATGCCCTCTTGACCACGCCTTTTAATCAAAGCTTTTTTGGTCAGAATAGATCAGTACTGAGCTATTTGGCCACAGTGACTAAATGAATGCTTGAATGGTGCAGGGTGAGGCTTTCAAACCTAAGAATACCAGATCAACTGTCAAGCACGGCGGTGGCATCACCCTTTGGCACTAGACCAAAAGCATCAAGTTTATGAAAGGTGGAAGACTGTTCCCAAATGCTTTAAATTCTCCTAGATAGTTAAATGGTACAAACTTGGTCACAACTGGATGTTCCACCAGGAAAATAAGTCAAAACAGACATCAGGACCGGTTTCTGACTGAATCAAGCTTCTGAAATAGGTCTGCCAAAGCCTCAACCTCAATAAAAATTTGCGAACTGTACTTAAAGATGAGTCTGCTCCAGAAAACCAAACATTTTAAATGATGTCTACCAACTCTGCCCAGAAGAGTGGTCAGATATCGTAATTAGGCCAGAAGCTTGTTGATGGCTGCAGAAAGCTTGTGGTTGAGGTTCTAGTTGGTAAGAAACATTTAAATAAACACTAGAATGGATGAAAATGAATATTTGAGCATTTGTGTATAAATGTAACCCTTAATGGAAGAGAGAATAGCCTGAATAACTGTAAACGTCTGCATCCCGTTCCTGTTTTTAAAAACCTTTTCATAATCATTTAATACTGGAGGGAAAAGGATTCAGTTCAGTCATTAAAGCCCCAAATCAACTAGCATCCATGCCCATGATGAGTTTACGTGGACCTCCGACCATGACTGCACAGCTGTGCAGTCTCCAAAAGTCTCTGAAATAAGACTCTAATAATCATTATTATTCAAAAGCCTACACTGTGAGTAAAACATGACCAACTAAAACAAATGAAACCAGGCCACATAAAAACCAGAGATGGTGAAGAATATTGGCTAAGTGCCCAAGGTCAATGTTTCTCTAATCACAGTTTTTCCGTTGAAAACTCCACCTTTTAGGTTTGTTTTGCCACGGACTCAAAAAGCAGCTAGCACTAACCTTTCCTCTTAGGTGGGGTTTGTTAGTGATTCATAAATATTCTTAAAGAACGACAGCTTGTGCTGTAAACAACTGGCATTTACAAATGGTGTAAAAGTCACTTTTTTTTATTATAGGGTGTTTTAGAATGATAGTTTTCTTTTATTGATTTACGTAGGAACTAGAGTAAACAGGAAGCAGAGGGTTGGTTTGTCAGCGGTGAATCAGTGCATCTGCGTGCGTGTGTGTGTCTGTGCGTGTGTGTGCGTATCATTGTTTTACAAAATGTCCACATCCTCCTGTGTAGAGGTCAATTCTGCTAACAGGCTTTAGACATCTTTATCCTGGAACCATAATTTGATTTATTTTTGAACAATTTTTGCTCGGAAATTAATCTTGTCAAAGTGTATCTAATAAAAATCTGCATATGTGTGAGCAAGGTCAAAGGTCAGCTTTTATAAGGCTTAAAAAGGGATTTGAGCAGGCAGCAGGAACATGTGGAACACAGTTTTAGTACTTTGTTTCTTTATTATTTGATTTATTTTTGTTTAAATGACCAATAAGTCCAGCCAATCTTTAATAACAGTGGTGACTGGGGAAACGGCCACACCCAAACAATTCATGTCCCAACAAAGAAAGGCAGGAAGACAGAAAATTCAGAGAGGAAATTGAAAAAAGATGAGAAACTGTATTTAAACTGTGGTAGTTTGTAATTAACGGCCTCTTTGCTTAACACAGCTGTGAATGTAGACATTTTCTTCTGTGAGTGTGAATACCTGACCTATTTCTCCAGGGTGAGCAGATGTATTTGCTTAATGTCAGGATAGTGTGACTCATCCGACCCGAGATCAGTAAAGTGTATGAATGTGTGTGTTGGTGTACTCACACGTAACACTCTCGCTGGGCATAGTGAGGGTCGAATGCGAGCGGCCGTCGCTGTGATTGCATCTGTCTCCATCCTCGCTCAACAACAACCGATCCGGGGTACCGTTGACCCTCAATATGAGGGGCTCAGTGTAGATGTGGGCCACATCTGCAGAAATAAAGCACACGCACGCACACACACACACACACACACACACACACACACACACACACACACACACACACACACACACACACACACACACACACACACACACACACACACACACACACACACACACACACACACACACACAAAGACTATTAGAAGGAACTTAAATCTGGGAAAAGTAAAAAAAAAAAAAACCTGAGATATATTCCCATACCTGTAAAAAACGTAACTTCCCATCTACAAACACTTAATTAATTAGGAGAGGAGTTTGCTGACTTCAACAAAGCCACATTTTGTCTGTGTGTTGCTGTGTGCTCAGTCCTAAACTTCCATCTGGAAGCAGTTAAATTCAGCCCCTTGTGGCTGTTTAGGGGTCTACGTGAACGCTTGTGAAACTTGAAATCTGTGTTGCTCAGTGTGTGTGTGTGTGTGTGTGTGTGTGTGTGTGTGTGTGTGTGTGTGTGTGTGTTCATGCGAGTGGGTGTCTGTTTAAAGTGAGCACATAGAAGACCATATACATGATATGGATGCTGTAACTGTAAGAGGGAGGGTTTTATGCTTTCAAAGACACCATGCAGTCCACTAATTAAGCTGTTTTTTAAACACACACACACACACACACACACCCACACACACACACACACAGTGACAACACAGAGGCCTTCAAAGTGAAGCAGGCACAGGCCTCTGAGAGGTGCATACTCATTCCTGGGTAAATGGGAGCCAGCTGGGCTTGATAAACACACACGCACACAAACAGAGCCACGTCCTGTGCATGGACTCAACACTTCCCGGCGATGTTTATTTACTCTATCCGCTCTCCCTCACCTCTCTATCTGTCCTCTCTTTCCTGTCCCCTGGCTCTCACATTGCTTGCCTCTATTTCTCTTTCCTCTGCACATTTGACCAAATTCCATGAATTGATTGCCACGGTTTTGGCCGAGGAGTTATCCTCTTAAATGCCAATCTCATCTGTAGAGACTTGTAATAATGCATACGCACTGAGCTTCAAAGGGATATTTGGTTTGTTTTTTAAAGTCTGGGTGGGTGAAGTGCCTATTCAGTATCTTATCTGCAGCAGACAGCAGTCAAGTAAATGTTTAGTTTGGAAAAGCAAAAAGGATTTGTGACAGGGTAGTGGAGTTAACTGCTGCTTAAAGCAATGGTTCAGTTCTTTTGAAGTGGGGTTGTGTGGAAAGGTTACGAGTAGAGATGCACTAATTGTGGCTTTGAGGGCTGACACTGATTATTTTATAACTCTGACAAACCATCATTGGTTTGGTTCAGTTCTGATTTATCCCAAAGATCTATACCTGATAAAATACATTGTAGTTATTTCTACTTTGGTTAAACATCCAGATCCTATAAGTAAAAAATACTCACACAAATTAGAAATGGTACGTTTATGGACTGGGGATAAATAAGACATGACAACCAAAAATGAAGCCCAACATGCTAAAATATTGGCCAGTATTTGATTAATTAATATGATTAACATGAATCCAAATAGCTTTTTGAATGAACTCAGTTTGCAGAAATAGAGGTTGATTTGAAAATCCTCTCATAGTTATGTCACACTGTGAATTTGCATTCATGGCATTGGCTCACACTCGCCCACAGGAAGCCCTTTAGAATTTTTTTTACAGCAAGCAGAGAGAGTGGAAAGTGTCTTGGTGATAGTGACTTTGAAACATGGCTGAACACATTCTGTTAGCCAATCAGAAGTGAGGTGTGTGCACATCATTAATATTAATGAGTAATCCTACTGCTTTCAGCCTCTGCACCAGCAAACGTCTGCTTCTCAGAACAGAAGCATTATAGCTTTTTTTTTAAAGTTACTCACGAGGCATTGATTTACACTAGAGAACACTTTCAAGTCACCTAAGGTGTGCGACTCCGCACTCGCGCTGATGAAGCATAAACCAAGCTTTAGAAATCAGCCTGAACCTGCTCCGATGTGGGAGGAGTCTCTCTCCCTTGCTCACCTACAGTGCCGTTATTATCGGCTCTAGCAGCGCTGTGTGTGGGAACATAAAACAGGAAAATAACCTGAACATGCAGCTCTGTCAGCTGTGAAGTTGGGCTCGGCTCTGGACAGTACACCCCAACCCCCTCCCCCATGCTGGCTTTTACCGCCGCTATAACACGGGTGGAAAACCCTGGATGTAAAAAAAAGTTACACAACTGAACCTGGATCATTCAAAACTGCTAAAACCGCAGCTTTGAGGGTCACGTGATCGTGCTGTTTGAAATCGCAATTTAGATCCAAAAACGATCGTTCAGCCATATAAACCACACCTTTAAGTGAATCTGAAAACAGTCAAAACGTTTCTAAATATAAAGTTATTTTATAGAACATTAAGTTTGGTGCCCGTATACATGCCTGTGACACTCAGAATTAGAGAATGAGGTGAGAGGTGGGTATAATAATATATATATATATATATATATATATATATATATATATATATATATATATATATATATATATATATATATATGCATATATATATATATATATATATATATATATATATATATATATATATATATATATGCATATATCTATCTATCTATCTATCTATCTATCTATCTATCTATCTATCATCTATCTATCTATCTATCTATCTATCTCTCTCTCTCTATATATATATATATAGGTATATATAGATATATATAGATATATATATAGGTATATATAGATATATATAGATATATATTATACAGTACAGGTCAATTGTTTGGACACACCTTCACATTCAATGCGTTTTCTTAATTTTCATGATAATTTACAAAAGGGCAACAAGTGTTAAACACCTCTGGGAACTCCTTCCAGGCTGCTGGAAAACCATTTCAGGTGAGTATCTCTTGAAGTTCATCAAGAGATTGCCAAGAGTGTGCAAAGCAGTCATCAGAGCAAAGGATGGCTATTTTGAAGAAAATAGAATATAAAACATGTTTTCAGCTATTTCACCTGTTTTGGTTAAGCATATAACTCCACATGTGTTCATTCATAGTCTTGATGCCTTCAGTGAGAATCTACCAATGCTCTCATGAGTATGGAATTGGGCATTTTCAACACACGTCTTAAGGCTGTGGTTGGCACTAAATGCACTGGGATTTATTATCCTGTGATTGTTCAGTAAAGCAATGTCGATTTTATATTTCCTCATTAGGATGACGCAGTGATAGCTTGCTCTTGTTGTGTTGTTGTGTGTCCCGTTTATTGTTTTGTTTGTTTTTTTCTTTCTGCAGGTCTAGAAGCAGACATTTGTTCATCATTGATTGTTTGTTTCTGCGACACCCCCCTTATATTATTATTATTATTATTATTATTATTATTATTATTAATATTATATTTTATTTCATTTTTTCATTTCATTTTTTTGTAAACACTGAAAACCTGCATTGTTGTATTTCAATGGATCCCCACTAAAGCCACAGTGCCATCGAAGCACGCCTTTAGTCATCTGTGTGTTGGTACTGACATCAAACCACCAAACCACTCGACCTCAGAGACGTTCCTGAGATCTGAAAAAGATGAGCCTTAAATCAAAGTCAGAACTGCACAATCAGGAACTGCTAAGGACAGCTGGATGTGTGTTTAGGATGAGTCTATGTGTGTGTGTTTGTGAATGCCTCACCGTGTGCCTTGATATGTTCAAAGTGCATTTGGAGATGTACATGTGCATTTGGCCCTAAAGGGGCGACTTAGGGGAATTTCACCCTGCAAGTAAACAGTTACACATTAAAGAAAAAACAAATGGATGCCATGATTAGTGAATAAAAAGCAAGCACAAAAACAGTTTAGATGTGTTGGAGAATGATGTTTTGTATCCTGTTTCACCTGCAGGGGAGCATCCTGCTGCTCCTCAGGCTATAATCTCATATAAGAAGCTCTGACTGAAATGGGTTTTCCTGTTTCCTGTTAAACACACTCAAACCTGCAGCGGATGCTGTATTAGACTCCAATTATCAACACCTTGGAAAGGAAATAGAATTGTTATGCAGTTTCAGATTTTTCAACTGTATGTCTTTAGCGCTTACAAATTCTACTTTTGTAGTGTCAAGGGTTCATTGGGTCCTCACAAGATGAATTATCTGCTACAGTTAATCTTATAACCTAGGTTCACTGATAAATCAGTTTTATACTTGTTTTTTATTTTTAAATACAATCAGTCACTCTGAGATTATTGTGCAGGCTAAGCATGAAAAAAGCTTTCTACCCCTATTTCCTGCATTAGCTGCTCATAGAAAATCAGTGGAGAAATGCTTGGATTAAAAAAGCCAGTCAGATCTATGTCACTGTTAACTTAGCATTCATGAACTCAACTATCTTGGTTCACGATGGGGAAGGCTGTTACTGATTTAGCGTCCAGCCTCAGCTTTCTGATTGGCAACACAACACATTCAACAGGCAGCACACTTGTTTGTTGTTGAAAATTGGACCAAGACTATCCAACACATCTGATAGCTCTGATTTAGGGTTGGAGAGGCCCAGATGTCCATTATAGCAGACCAAAGAGCTCTTAACACACCACACACTGCAGGAATATCTGATAAGATTGTCTTTAGAGCTATTACAATAATTTGACATGATTGTCAGAATCTAGTTAAAAGTTAATCAATAAATAATACTTAATTTATACACTAGGTGTACTTTGCAGTGTAAAAAACATCAAAAGCTTCAAAAGGTAAAAAGAATGGACTTAATTTGAATACACTGACATTTTTACTAATTTTCACACACACACACACACACACACACACACACACACACACACACACACACACACACACACACACACACACACACACACACACACGTAGGCAAGCATGATCTGTTGCCATTTTTAAAGAGCTACTGAAGACTTATTTATACTCAACAGCTTTTAACACTCCTGGTTGACTTTGTAGTCCTGCTTTTTACCATTTTTTATGTCTGATTTTGAATGTATTGTTTTTGGGGTTTTATTATGCTTTAAATTGACTGCTTATATTTTAATGTTTTGATATATTTATGCTCAGCATTTTGAGCATTTTTATTTTAATTTACCAAGTTTGTCTCTCGATGCAACAGGGCCTATAGGTTTCTCTGAAGTCCTCCCAGAACGTTAAGTATCACCTCTAAACCTCCATTCTCTTCCATTGCATCTGAGCTCAAGATTTACTTTTAGATTTACTTTTCAAAACTCAGAGTAAAGGATATTTTTAACATGTCATATCATACATAAACCTCTGTAAACATATAAAAAATGACATGTTCAACAGCTAGATGCATTTGACTTGTTCTTTTTTAACAAGACCTCCAGTTCCAATCCAATGAATGTTTGTCCAGGGCTTACACTTAAGCTTCTGTTTTTGTCTTACTGAGCATGTTTCATGGTTAGCACGGTGACGTCAATGCATTTTTTCAACCTACATTGTTACAAATTTAATCCTCAAATTGCTATTGGACTTTAGACAATAAAGTATGCATGCAGGAATATTGTGCAAAATTTGGTTGGAAATCTTCCAGTGTTGCAAACTGCTGAATGACATAAGAAGATGTGCGAGATGGGAAGAATAATGGCTCCTAGAGCAGTGTTAGAAAAGAAGATGTCTTAGTTACTCTTGGCCAGCATTAATGACTGGAACCAATCAAGACCACACACAACCACAGAGGCACGATTCAAAAAGAACATTCAAATACAGCAGTGGTGTGCTTTTTGCCTTCATCCCTGGACAAATATTCACACATACATGAACAGAAAAAAGAGTGCACTCCTGCCAAAAGCAAAAAAGATCACACACACACACACACACACACACACACACACACACACACACACACACACGCTGAGTGCTGCACTGGAAGATGTCCAAAATCAGAGATTATAGTTGCTGTGAGAGAATGAAGCAGTGTAAGCCCATTAAGGACAAAGAAACTGCCTGCAGATGAACAGGCTTTAGGGTAATTTAATTGTTACTTGGTTACTGAGAGTCTTCTGGGCCATGGGAAAATACGACTGCTTCGTAAACCCAGCACCGTACTGCATAAATACAATATACCCTACGACAACATCAAGCTACAGTATTATCCCTGACAGTGCATTAAAAGGGTGGCATGACCAACTCTTAAAAATTATAAACCAGAGCAAAAAACACAAGAAAACTGCCCTATTTATTCTCTTTGCATTAAAGTTTCTACCACAGCTGAGTATTTTCTGTCTTCTCTCCTCTGAATTTCTCACGTGCACTAGTTATATTGTCACTTTATCCGTTTTCTTCGTTTCAGAGGAAGTCAAGTTGCAGAAGATTAAATCGAGTTGTTTCCAAACTGCCTTCTCCTCATCGTTGCTTTCCCGTTCCCCCGGGTGATCAAGGTGATTCTTTGTCAGATGAGATATTTAATCCCTCTGGTAGGTTCCTGGTCTACCTGTCACCTCCTCTTCGCTGAACAAGCCCGGAAAATGGCTGATGCCTAATCCAACTCACGTGGCTTCTTTTCAAGTGAAGAAGCTCAGGCTCAGCTCTCTAAAGTCAGAGCTTCTATCTCCAAGGAACACTGTACTATAGAGACGGCCATTTTGGATTGTGACAGCATTCTTTGACCTTCAGTCAAAACCTAAACAGTGTGATCATATTTGGTTGGAGTAAATTGAATCAAATTGTTGTTTTTTTTTCCCAACTAAGTGACACACATACAAATGTTGTGTTTACACTGCTTTGAACTATGCAGCCTCTGGCTAGATTTTGTAATCTTCAGATAAGATCTTTTCAGAGGAAGACAGTAGCTCACTCACACTTCTCGCTGCCGACTGCAACTGGATAATTTGCATAAATGTTTGATAATAATATAATCAAGCTACAAATTCAGATATAGCAACTGACTTAATTGCAGCCTGTGTAATGACTAGAGCTCTCTAAAGTCCTTTAAACCTTGAGGCAGATGGCCATCCATGATGAGCCTGGTTCTGCTAAATGTTTCCTCCTTCTCTTGGTTGACACCCACCACCAGATGCTTACTCTGGATGGGGGACTGCATACAAGTTTGATGCAACCGGTCTAAGGGTTATGCTATTCCCAGCCAAGACAGAATCCTCACCTTTTGAGGATGTTTGCACCAACACTTCAAGGAATAATTTGAAGAAAAATAATAACAAAGGTACAATGTAATATTATCATTGTAATTGTAACCTTCGACCACTAAAAACCATGAATCAAAAGGAAAAAAAAACTAACAGACACAGACATTTATGTAAATCTGGTATTGAACGAGTATTGAACACATAATGAATATTGCATTGGTGTTATTGTGTACCAGGATAATGCCAGTACAGCTTAACCTGAGGAGTTATACACTCTTACTTCAGAGGGGATGAATGACCTACGGTAGCGTTCTGTCTTACATCTGGGATGTCTCAGTCTGCCTCTGAAGGAGCTGTCCATGGTCTCCACAATAGAATGCAGTGGGTGGGAGGGTTTTTTTTTTAAATTGTGGTCATCTTCCCCGGCATCCTCCTTTCACACGTCTCCTCAGCTGGATCCAGTGGGCAGCTCAGAGCTGAGCTAGTTTTGAAAACTAGCTTGTTCAGCCTCTTTCAGTCTCGGTAAGAGCTGTCTGCACCCCAGCAGATCACAGCAGAGTGGACAACAGAGCCAACAACAGAATGATAAAAATATTTTAGCAAATGGAAATTAACTCTGAAGGACCTCAGCCTCCTCAGGAGGTGAAGGCGGCTTTTGCACTTCTTATACGGAACATATGTGTTGTGGGGCCAGTTCAGTTTATGTTGGGATGAACATCCTTAAATACCTAAAGGTATTCACCACCTCAATGTCTGCTCCCTGGATGTTTACTGGGAGGTGAGGAGGAGTTTTCTCTGGAAGTCAGTCACCCTTTCCTTAGTCTTACTGGTGTTCTAGTGAAGGTAGTTTCACTCACAGGTCTACAGTACTACAACATTAAACCTGCAACAATAACAGCATAAAATGTCTCAGAAAGGAAAGTGAGTTTGTCTGTTAGTTTGTGTTATGAGATGGTGCAGTGGTTAAAATTGTTGTTTCGCAATAACAATGTCGCAGGTTCAAGTCCTTGCTTGGGTCTTTTTAGGCCTGCGACGATAATACATTCTGCTAAGTGGTAAAATGGTAAATGGCCTGTATTTGTATATAGCGCCTTCTTATGGTTCTACAACCCCCCAAGGCGCTTCACAACACAATCAGTCATTCACCCATTCACACACACATTCACACACTGGTGGGGATGAGCTACGATATAGCTACAGCTGCCTTTGGGCGCACTGACAGAGGCAAGGCTGCTGAGCACAGGCGCCACCGTTCCTTCTGAACACAACCAGCAGGCAAGGTGGGTTAAGTGTCTTCCCCATGGACACAACAGCAGAATTCTCTGGTTGGAGCTGGAATCGAACCTGCGACCTTCCCATTACTGGACAACCTGCTCCACCTCATGAGCTACTGCTGTGCTGGACGATATATTGTCCAACAAATTATTGACGTTAAAGAATATTATTGTCGACATCATCAAGACCAAAGTAACCACTTATGCAATGTTAATATATCATAATGATGCAAGTACACCTTTTAAAATGCAACAATTAAACATTTATTTACATTGAAATGTCCAGAACCAGAATTTCTTAATAAATAAATGAAACAAACAAAAATAAATAAATAAGGAATTTCACTCTCCGTTAGAAAATATTGCACCAAAAGCCATAAAATAGACCCTGTCTCGCCAAAACAATAAATACAATGGCCTATCCAGCATCAACAACGAAAACTGCACTTCAATAATGACAATACATAACAATAATAGAGTTGTACATTTCCTAACCTTGATATATTGAGGTTGGAAAAATTATTGAGTTCATTTTCATATATCGTACAATAATTGATTTATTGATTATCGTTCCAGCCCTAGGCCTTTTCTGAGTGGAGACTGCATGTTCTACCCATGCTATTTTTCTTTCAGTACTCTCACTTTCTCCAGCAGGCAGAAGCCAAGCACTTTAGAGTACAAGTTTTTTTAAGCTGGTTCAAGGAGTGAGAGAACAGGACAAAAATGAGTGAAAACCAAGGGTTTAAGATTTTAGAGATACACTTGTGAGAGAAAACGAGGGAGACCACAGACCACCAAAGCATCAGCAGTCCACAATTTTCAAATGTTTCGCAACGTCGTAAAGAAGAATATAGTGTTCTTGTTTTTGTTGTTCCAATATGCCATATAAATGCCTTCAGCAGCTCCCAGCTTATTTAGATTTCTGTAAGAAACCAAATTAGCACAAGCCTCAACAAACCTCAGGCACTAAAAAAAGAGGAGCGAGGAAAAATGGCCGACACGTTGAAACAAAGAAACAGTTGAAAAGGAGATGGAAAGGGTTCAGGCTGCTGCTGTATGGCGGACACAGAAAAACACGCTTTAAGTAAATCTATAAACACAGAGGTAAAAAAAATAGTCACTGACTTTTATTTTTACAGAGATGTAAATGTGGTGAAAAATTGATTCGGTTGTTAACCTCATAGGGACAAGTGTGCTTAAATAACTACAAATCCTAACTATACTATTATTTACCTGGTAGCCCAGTTGTGATTTCTGGTTGTTTGAACTTATCCAGTCTAGTTGTTTGGCCTCATTAAAGTTAGCATCTGACTCAAATCTGAAGAAAAAATCTGAACATGTCATTAATTTGAGTTAATTTAGTGTGTATCAGAGACAGCAAGATAAGGAGTTTTTAAATACACATAAATAAAGAGACAATGTGTCGATTTTACCAATAATTTTTGGAAATATGCATTGAAAAGTTGTTGAAAAGGAACTAAATGATGCCCAGCTTTTTAACATCTAAACATAAAAATTGGGTATGAATTATGGGAGCAGGTTTAGACGACGCCATATTAGATGCCATGTTTCCTTCTACGGGAGCCCATGAGGGCAAAATGCATTTGCTTAATTCTAACAAGCGGTTACAAAACTTTCGCCATTCATAAACGTTGTTGCTTTACACATTTACCTCTTCGCCCATTGCCAGTGATGAAAGGGAGTCTGATGTGTTTGTCATTTTGCTGGAGGTTGAACCATTTGACAAAGTTCTTGCTCGAAATTGTGCTCCCATGGATTTTTGACCCTAATGGCCATCCGTTGGTAAGGTCTTACTCAAACACAAAGATACTGCTTGCTTGCAATGATTTAGGTGTATACTGCCCCCCTATCGCCAGGGAAAAAAACACAGTCACTTTAAAAATAGCCACCAACATAGCCATTCTGGCAATATTATGAAGCAATGACAAATGCACCAAAATGTTTAAACACTGAATGATAGTACTTAGTTTGAGGTTCTAAACTGAATCATTTCAAGTGCAGTTTGGGGGTGGAACTAAGTTGCAGGTTGTGGCTAAATTACGTGAAAGGAAAGGAAAGTTGTTGGTGGTGAAAGAGAACTGGGAAGTTTAACATGTGGTGATGAGAGGCTCCTACTGTATAAACAGCCTGACTTCATCTTCATGAGCCACACTCACAACATGAGGCACACATCTATCAAAACAACACCATCAGCGTATCGCTGTTTAACGACTGAACAGAATTTAATTCACTGAAATAAAGACGTGGATTAGTAAATGATGCGCTCTTTGTGACGCTGTAATCGTCTTGTATGTATCAGAGATGGTATGAACTGTCAGATAGAAATGTTGCTCCCATCACACAGATGGGGATGGAAACACTTCTGGACATAGAAATAACCAAACTTACGTTTATACAAATGGGAACTTCTTTTAAAGTAGCTTAAAATCTGACAACTATTGTCAAAAGTTTTACCAGGTAACTGAGGAACAAATAAAGAAATGCTTCATATTAATGCACCCTTCAATAGAGCTCTATGAAATCTGTCAAAAATGTTATTTTCCTAATTCTCTTTCTTATAAGTTCCATATTTTTAAAATTTGACCATATTTTTATCCTGAAGTGTGTCTTATTTTATGTTGGATAAATCAAATTTAACTGAAAAATATCCAGAATTTCATAAATATTAAAACATTTTCACACAAATACCAGAAAAAAACTGTTTAAGTTCAATGGAACATTTTTAGTAAGCAGCTTAAACTATGCATCTCAATTATGAAATGTTCCAGTGTTTTATATAGGAGAGAAATAAAACAGACTTCCTTTAGTAAAATAAAGCACTTCACCTGTGAAAGTTCACAAATATAGGAGAAAACTATTGTTTTGATTTGTAATTGTGTGCAATTATGATAATGTTCAGGGTGGAGGAGATTATAGAGCTCCGGACCCCACGTGACTCTCAGTTAGTAGACGCCATATTGGCAGGTAAAAGAAGCTAAACAAACACGGATCTTAACTATGAACATGAACGGGATCGGCTTGGATTTTACTTCGTCGGAGTTTACTTCACACTTTAAAACCGAAGAAATCGTTTTATATAGTCAGAAATTAACATCTCTGACCCTTACCGTGCCCCTGGGATACTTTTTAAAAACGCCAGAAGCTGTCGGAGCGGACTTCTTACCGGACCTGGCCAGGGAACCCCTTGGGATTTACCCGGAGGAGCTGGCTCAGGCGGCTGGGGAGAGGGAAGTCTGGGCCTCTCGACGCTACTGCCCCCGCAATCCGACTCCGGATAAGCGGATGAAAATGGATGGATGGATGGACAAATAACCGATTTACACGTAAGAAGTTTAAATATAGTGCTGTGCTGTTTGAATGTATAAACTGAACACCAAGAGAAATCACTAGTTTGATTTTTTTTCCGTGAATAAAATAAAAATGTCAGGCAGGAGCGTCTCAGGATCTGTCTGAGATGTGTCTGAGTGAGACAGATAATAGCAATCCAAAGTGCTTTTTATGTGTGATCTGACAATTGATCAACCATTGCTTAAAAATTAAATACAGCTTAGACGGTTAATTGCTGTGATCATAAAACACGTAAACGGCAGCACGCAGAAATCATGAGGCAACGTTTTACGTGATGTTTACTTGTTGCTATGAGTAATAAGACAGAAAAAGCCACGCCAAAATAAGTTTAGGAAGCCCACTAAGAATCGTAATAAAAGCATTTAAAATAAACACCATACACAGTTGAGGAAACGTTGGTTTAAGTACCTGATATGAAGCGGTCGCTGCGTAAGCGAAAACCTTTACTCTCGGGATCCCACAGTTTCATTTTAGCCCGGTCACTAGCGCGTTTTATTACAATGGTCCAACGTTTGTGGCGCTCCGGATCTTGGGGAATCCTGTAGATGGCTCATTCCTTATGTCGTCCGCGTCTGTTCTGCATCCTGGGGCACAACAGGAATCTACCATATTTCCTGTCTGATTCAGTTTTCTGACAATAACAAATAGTCCAGCTGCCGGCTTCTACCTGCCAATATGGCGCCGTTT
Organism: Nothobranchius furzeri; assembly: GCF_043380555.1. Taxonomy (NCBI): domain Eukaryota; kingdom Metazoa; phylum Chordata; class Actinopteri; order Cyprinodontiformes; family Nothobranchiidae; genus Nothobranchius; species Nothobranchius furzeri. Next base: position 51,522,627 of record NC_091743.1, on the reverse strand, counting down.
TGATTTGAACTGTTGCATGCCGGGAGAAGTGACGTCAACTCCCGGAGCTCTATAGACATTTTTAGATCAGGTTCATTTATTAACTCATTTATTAGCACATCCCAGCTCTAAAGCCGATCTTCATCTGTGTAAGTCACACGTCACGTGATCAGGAAGCAGAAAATCCATGTGTTAGGAGATCGTTTTGGGCCGTTGCTGTAAAAAAAGTGAGGCACGAACTGGAAAAGCTTCTGCCGATCACAATTCGACAACGAATTATGAAAGAACGGATAACGCTCGAGACGCGCAGATTCTTCCTGATATGAGAAGTGAGTCTACTCGTTTTTTTTGGTAGTTTTGGCGTTGACATCATCATAGAGCCCAACGTTCTGTGACTCTTAAAAAAAGCAGTGAAAAACACTGGCAACGAAGGGCTTTTCTGATCAGGAAATGGCTGGCAGTGAATGAGTTAATGACCATAAAAAAAAGTTGGTGGAATTTTTTTTTCTAGTACAGCATGGCATGCTCACAACTCTGTATCTACAGATAATGTAACTACAAATAAACAGACATGCACAACTTAGGCAGATATTTGGTTAAGTGACATTATAGCTGAAAAGGCCCCAAAACAGATTTTGAATCTAGTTGATTGTGATTGCAAAGACCTATAGCATCTTCCAGAAGGCAACGGTGCCAAAAGATGATATGCAGGGTGAGAGGGGTCCGAGATGATTCTTCTTGTATGACACGTCTATGGTACAGTGTGCCAGTGGAAGGGAGGGTGTGGCCTATAATTTTTGGTGATTTGTCTATTATGTTTATTAGTTTTTGACATGAGTTGAACTCCAAATTACCATACCAGATTATTATGGATGAGGTGAGTATACTTTGAATAACGGCAGTATAGAACTGTAACAAGATGTTGTGACTTATTCTAAAGTTTTTAGTTCTCTAAGAAAAAAATAATCTTTATTGGCTTATTTTTGTAAGTGTTCTGAGTGCTTAACTAGAAGTTCTGCAGCACAGCAGTTGAATAAGCTGCGTTTCCACTACAGTAGTCCCAGGAAATTTCTGGGAGAAGGTAAGGTGACAGGGAAAATACGCTGACTTGGTATTCTCAGCTGTTGTGTCTCGATACTAAATTGTCCCTTGCAGGACTAACCCTAACCCTAAGACGTCAGAATTTCATGACTGTTTCGGAAGTTAGTGAGGTCACTAATCAGTACCAAAGGGCGTCCACGAACATTAATAACATAATTTTTTTTTTAGTCTTTCAACGTTTGTTGCAATTTAATCTATTTAGGGACCAGGAGAGAGACAATAGAGACAATTTGCAGCAGCTGTGTCTTCTCGCTCCGGTGCTGCCATATCTAATGCATCTGTCACTTGTCTCCCTCTCCCCCACAGCCGTGCATGCACCGCCACAGTTAAAGACGGCTCACAGCTTTCAATACAGCGACTACATGTTCTTAGCAGGGCAAGCAAGAAAGTTGCAGGAGCAGATTTTCCCCAAATGGATTTGCTTGGGCTGCCAGATTGGCTCGGGGTCCTGCGCCTGCCGATGACGGTACGATAGAAGATTGGCTAAATGTGCATATGCACATGTGCTTAATCTGCCCGCCTGCGATGCGCATGAAGACTAGGGTTTCAGATAGCCTGTTTTATTGTTTTTGTCGCAGGCTCTCTTGCTTTTAATGTGATTCTTGTTTTTAATGAAAAAGTTTTAAAAAGTTGGTACTGTGTGCTTTTACTAACTTTTATCCTTTTTCTTTTATGTGTGGGGGTGTTTCGGCTGCCAGCTTGGCCAGTGGGATGCAGGAGCCAAGATCACCTAGCCCCAGTGATCAGCCTGACACCGCCCCTCCTCCTCCTCTCTTCCAGGCTGCTGAGGAGCACAGCTGAGCTGAATCCTGTTGAGGACCCACACCTGGGATATAAAGGCTGTGCCTTCAGCAGTCTGGGAGGCAGCGGTGCAGGGGTTCTGCTGTCCTCCAGGCCTCATTTTGGTTTCAACCCCTTCGAGTTGAAGAGTTTTAACTATTATAGTTTTAACTCCAAGTGATCCAAACGGATCATTTTGCCAGGTGTTTGATGTCAATAGATTGTTTTAGAACTTTTATCAACTTTGTGGATTTTGAAACACCTTCTGTTTTGGTGAAACTTTTAATAAGTTTTAACCAGGTGTTTTTAATGTTGGTAGCTGCTCTTTTAATGTTAACCTTTATGAGAGTATTTTTCGTTTTGCATTATCTTAATAATGCTCGCCATCTGTTTGCACTTGTTTTTTGAACCTTTTATAACAATTAAACCCCATTTTAAATCCACTGTCACAATTCTTATGTTACCCCCTCCTTCACATTTTAACACCTCCTGTCGGGGACATGACACGCCTGGTGCTGCACAACCAGTAGGCTTTGGTCACTGGACCTCAGGGACCTGATGGGGGTGTAGGGACTAAGAAGATCACCAATGTAAGATGGTGCTTGTCCATGTAAGGCCCCATAGACCAGAACCAGGATCTTGAAATGAACCCTGAAGTTAACCGGCAGCCAGTGAAGCTGGAGGAGAAGCGGGGTGATGTGGGTGTGTTTGGAAGACTTGGTCAGAAGCCGAGCACAGGCATTCTGAACCACCTGTAGACGGTTCAGGGAGGTTCTGCTCATACACGTGAAAAGAGAGTTACAGTAGTCTAAGCGTGAGGAGATGAAGGTGTGGATAACTGTCTCAAGCTGTAAAAAGCTATAAAAACTGTTGTGCTTTTTGGCAGTCTGCTGTTGGTTTCATTTCAAATTCTTTACAAAATGAAGACAATATGGTGTTTTATTAACAAAGTACAACTATGAAGAACACATTTAGGTACTAATTAACAAGAATTTAATAACAAAACTGCTAAACTCTTTCCCTAAAACCTATGTGTGAAAGAATATCGAAAAGAGATGCAATGTATTTTGGCATAGTGGATTTGCCGTAGTGTGATGTCATCGGCAGGTGCAGGACCCCAAGCCAATCTGGCTGCCCAAGCAGATCCGGTACCTACACCAGCTCCAGACCCCACACAACGTTAGAGGGAGGAGGAAAACTTTCAAATCAAAGTGCAAATGCGAAATGTGGAGCATTATGTCTTGTATGTCTCAGAATGACTATGGAGTGTCGACCACAGTTTATGCATGTAAAAATGTTAAATTTTAAGCTAATATGAACACTGGCGAGAATTATTACTGATAAAGACATTTGTGAACATGATACACAGAATTTGGTGATAAACAAGATAATTTATTACACAATGTGGCTTTAAAGAACATATTTGAGCAGAAAATGTGTTGTAATAACTGTAATAATCAAGGATTACAAATAACTCACTATACAGTGGTACTGTGGTAAAGCCACATGACCAAACCAAGAACAGAGATGCTCATGTAATTAGAAAAACAAATCTATGTAGTAATGACCGCAGTTCAGACTTCGTTAGATTTTTTTAAAGAGGATTAAAATGGTGGCATCAACCATCAAAAATATTTGTGGTAGGTTCCCATGGCAACAAGCCACTTAAATCTTTGCACACTGCCCTGATTGTTAACCACACCTACACTAAATACCCCATAAGACCTGCACTCTAATATGCAGTTAGCACAGTTGCTTCCTCTGTGAAACTTGAGGGAACTTGAATCGGCTAATCCAGGATGAGTCATCCAGGCACATAACTGGCCTGAGCTGAGTCCACATCCCCTTCCAGCCGTCTCAGACAACTTCTGCCATGACTAAACTCTCACAACGAGAGAAGGTCATGGGTTCATTCCCAAATCCCCACGAGTGCCATCGAGGAGTTTTTAGCGTTCCACTGGGCTGAATTGGTCTTGACCCCTCGTATTATCCAAGGCTGCACCATCACCTGAATACACAACTGTTTGCTGCTTTGTCACTACATATATCTCTCACTTTACAAATCACAGGAATTATGAAAAAAAAACGGAAATGCTAAAATTATGTAATTTTCTGGAGCTTAGCAAGTTGACTGAAAATAAATATGAAAAAAGCATTGAATACAATCATAATTTTTATATTTTCTAGGTTTTATGACTTGTACATAAAACATAATTCATTGCTTGATGCTCTGTGTCTCTACCCTGACTTCTACTGTAAGGAGTTACAACTGCGGCATCATGAGTCATGCAAAGCTACAAGATCTTTAGATTAGGTCCTGTGCACCAACATGGGCTTCAATAATAATAATTTGGTCTGCAAAAAATATGTCAAACTGAAACTTTCTATGATCAGTTTTTGTTACGGCACTAAAAAGACAGCAGGAATGCAACTTTCTCCTTTGCTAAATCCTTATTTTCCATAGCACTCCTTTGGATGACCAGAATTCATCGAAACAAACACTTTGTGACTGTATTCAACGATCCAAACCATGTCCTGACACGTCTTCTGTTTCCGTTTTCTAGAGAGACCTGTGTGCAGGTCTTCCAACAGCTACTTGCTTTAATAAGATGCATGCTGGTGTGTTTTCTTTTGCGTTCACTTTCTTACCGTCACCAGGACAGGAGGTTGGGTTAGGACAACGGTGTTCTCCCTCTGTGCTCGAGGTTGTTTGAGCTGGAAGTAAAACCGGGTTTTCGTTATCAGAAGGCTCTTTGGAGACGGCAGTGGCGCTCCTCTCCGCGTCCATGGGCGTACAGGCCTGGCTGTTTAGGGAGGAGGTGAATGAGCCTGAGGCAGCAAGGAAAGATGGACTCTGAAACATTTAACCATTTTGAATACACATTAAATTCAACACTGAGACTGACTTGCAACAGTGAAGTGCTGGAGGCAAATCAGATCATTGATATAATCACTACACAGGGGCTTGTTTGTTTTCTTTTGTTCAGTTCACAGTTGAATTTATAATTCCTTCAGGACTTTTTCACCTTTTCCCCTGAGAAAGGATGGATGTAAACAGGAAATGAAGATGTGTTTACGTTTTTTATTTGATCTTTCTTGTTCATCATAAAAAATAACAGTCACATAGTAATTATGAAACTGAACAGTAAAACTGGTAGAAATATCAATTATTTTATACTAGCAGAAACTAACAACAAAATAATGGTGTGTTTACAGACCAGAAGAAAAAAAAGATTTTTGAATGTTAAATTAATTTAGTCTGATTCCAATCAAATGTAAGAGTTATACTGTAAATTGAAAGAGATTAGCGTGCACGTTTTATATATTTATGAGACAACATGCCGCTGTTGTTCAACCCACCAACTTTTTTTGCCGTAAACTAGTAGAGAAAATCACACCTTCATTAATTTTTATTAAAAAGTTGCATAAATACGTCATTATTATCAGCTCTGTAGCTTAATAGCCACAGAACCATGAACCACGACTTACGTTTTAGACCAGTTTAAGTAGACTCTCCTATCACGTGCTGGTTAGGATGAGCGCGCGCCTCGCCCGCTCAGCTAGCCAGCTGTTTGCGCGCTCCCGCGCCTGACGTGCACCCACTGCCCCCTGACTGATTCGCTTTGACAGCCTACTGCGAATTAGTGAAAACGAATCATGACCAGATATTTATTATAGTCGTTTTGATGAACGACTTCTAACGCAAACACAATAAACTCGATGTGAGAACTTTGTGAAAACTTTGGAGAAGTTTCTGGAAAGCGGAGAAAGCACGCTCCGCACAAAGCGCTAACATATACAAGCTTTATTGAGGATCAAGTTTAAGTAGGAATGTGCACTTAATCCTAAATCCAGCAGATGTGTCTCTTAACAGCGACGTCTGTTTACCTTGACGTGTCTGCGCGTTTATTCAAAAACGAGTCTCTGCACGTTGAAGCCAAACTTCTCAAACTTTTTCTGCACAGCTTCTCTTTAATAACAATAATAACCGGCTTTCAGGTTGAGTAGCGAATTAAATCTTACCTTCTCTTTCTGGCTGGGACTCTGAAGAGCCGAGACTTTTGACTAGTTCATCTCTTATCTCCTCTCAGGTGGACCCCCAGCCCTCCAGCTCCTGTCGGGTCCTCCTCCGCCCAGCTCGTCTCTTTTCGGGGTCACTAAACCTCTCCTCGGCTCATGCAGGTGACATCAAAGTCCAGAATCAGAGCATTTTTCCTGAGCGGAGGTAAGTGTGCAGAGCGCCGCTCCTCTTCCTCGGCTCGCCCCGTCCTCCGGCCGACCAGATGTTGGGGATTTTGCAGACAGCTCGCAGAAATCTCTTTGTCTGCAGCCTCGATCACCTCTCACGGCGTTTCCGTACAGGCCAGGACCAGATACACAACCGGACCAAGTTGATTCAATCTCAGAAAGAGTTTTAAGTCCTCTTTGCCTCTCCGTCCTTCTGTGCTACTGCTGCTTGTAGACAGGAAACTCCAGTCAGCAGTGATTGTGCTTCCTCCAGGCTCTATAGGGCTGAACTGTGCTGTCATATAATTACCCCCTTAACCCCAACCAGATAGAACACTGTCACAGACAAGATCTCATCAGAAATAACAATAATAATAGAAACAAAACAAAAATCCATGAATTCAATATAACCGAAGCAGTGATTTTCCTTCATTTTACCACCAGTTTATTTATAAAGCACATTTAAAAATAGCATGGCAGCTAACCAAAGTGCTGTACAGGAGAGCAAAAGACTCAAACACAACAACAAAGACAGCATAGGAATAAAATATAAAGCAAAAACACAAAAGCATTATACATTTTTACAATTTCAGTGGCATTACTTCCCTTTAGATGCTATAGTGTATTTTTCTTAAAATACCTGTTTGGTTGATGCAGAAAAATGATAATTTTTGGATTGTTTTTATTAGAGGATGCTCTCTTTGTTTTTTCCGAGCATCCAGGAAAGCATTTACGAGACTTGACATACTTGCTGCATAACTTTGTTTCGTCTTTACGAGGCTTTTTGTTTGAACAGGACAAGAGCGAGCGCACTTAGTTTAATGGGGTGTCTCTGTTTTTATTTTCTTTGCTGGCGTGGCTCACTAAGAGAAGTTCCTACATTCATCGTAGCTCATCACCACCAGTGTGTGAATGAGTGTGTGAATGGATGAATGATACACTGTAGTGTGAAGCGCTTTGGAGTCCTTACTCTGAGAGGCGCTATACAAGTGCGGGTCATGTTTCACAAATTTAAGAAACAAATCGGGCTGGGATTCATCCACGAGATTTAAAGTTTACTTCCTCATTTACAGTTTGTGAAACTCGCTACAGCATCTGACACACTGATGTCTTGTAGACAAGTAAAAAGCAGTATTTGGAAACTACATTTTAAAGTAGAAATTAACATGCATATGTATTGGGTCATGGGAGTATTATTGCCTCCTACATGTACTTACAGAAAATGTACACTGACACTAAGAAGAGATTCAAAATATACACAGGTTTCCAACACGGGAGTGTTCCTGCTGTTATTGGTCAAGTAATGATAAACTACTTGAATACCTAACTGTTGGGCGAAGTCAACAACACAGTGACACATCATCAGGCACATTTGGAGTCAGGTTAAGGTCAACCTACATGCATGGGCCTGTAAGAGGAAATCTTCAAAGAAAACGCACGCACGCACGCACGCACGCACGCACGCACACACACACACACACACACACACAAAATGTTGAAAACTGAAATTTAACCCTAAACTTTTATTATCTCTTGATGCCAAAAGACAGGCACTAATGTTTTTGTCTGTGTGAATGTGCTTTACTCCAGTAGCTCCTCCTTAAACATTTTGGTATTCAGAAATTGTTTTTGCCAAATGCAAACACGTTTTTTTTTCCAGTAAACAAAGTTTAGAAAAGTTTTTTTCATAGAAAAAAAAGTCCCATTGTTCCTTTTCTTTTAATTAGAAAGACATTTTAGCTATAAACATGATTCAAGTACTGCAACTACTAATTGTTTATTTAATTATTGTCAAAACTCTAATAACAATAAAAAACAAAGCATTAAAAGACCAAATTAAATTATAGCTTTGTGTGCTATTTTTCATGTGTGTTGAGGAAAACATTTTTAATTTTAACAAAATCCAGATTAGAATCACAATATGGACAAGCTGAAATTCTAATTTGATGATAAAATCTCTCTTAAATTGTATTTATTCTGGAACTACAGTTATCACGTAACAATGTAGCAGCAACGTTGTTATTCAAAGTGCCAAATAAGTTACAGAGAGGACATTTAACAGAAGCTGTAAAGCGACTTTCGGAAGACGTTGTAGTGTACCAACAACGCCCCCTGTGGAACATAGTAACCAAAACGTAGCAGCTATGTTGTCACTATGTCACAAACGAAACGTCGCAAAATGCGACGTTGTGGCGAATTTCTGTGTTAGTAGGGAGGGCCTCAGTGATGCAGTCATCTCTAGCTTTGGTTTTGGCAGGGGACAGAGAGAAGAGGTGCCTGCGAGGGTAATAGCCAATTGGTTTTTCATGTCATAGGAGAAATGAGGTGGAAGAACGGCGGCCTCTTGTTTGTCAAAGTCTCCAACAACTTGAGTGGGTATGGCTTCCTGGTTGGGACTCCCTTGGTCAAAGAGCTTGGTGGGAAGAACGATGGTAGTCAGTGATGCACAGTTGGCATCCAAGGTGAGCAGCCGGCCCAATGACCAGGAGTTATGAGGGTCATTTAAGCGGAGCAAGAAATGGCCCAGAATGAGAGGTGATGAAGGGGCCATGACAATGAGGAACTGAATGGTCTCCTGATGTTTTCCTATTGTCATCTGGAATGGTTGGGTTTGGTGTGTGACAGGGAAGGGATGAAGTGGAGGGCCGTCCACAGAGATGAATGGTATTACGTGGTCCAGCCGAGCCAGGGAGATCTTGAGCCAAGAAGCCATGTCCTTGTCCATGAAGAGCTTGGCTGTCCCCGAGTCCAGGAGGGTCTCAGTGTGGGGTGGCATGGAGTCAAGGTGGAAGGACACCTTGAGATGGAGGCGCAAGGTGTAGGGATGGTGCAAATCTAGGTAGGAATCTCTTGATGCCTTCCTGGTCTCATCATTTCCCAGGTGGAGGGGGCATTGGGAATGAAGGTGTTTGGCTGACTCACAGTAGGCACACTTTCCCTCACACCAGTATTGTTCTTGTTCCTCAGGTGAGAGGCATCCTAGCTGCATGTATTCCTCCCTCTGGGTCATCTTTGGTTCCCCTCCGGAGCGAGGGGTTTGACCGGTAGCGGAGAGCATGGGATAGCCTAGTGTGCAGGTGTGCAATGGTAGGGAAAGACAAACATGTCCTTAATCTAGGAGGACGTTTCTCAATTGGCAGCAAGAATGTGAAGAAATTACTTACTGGTCAGGATGTTGAAAGTTGAGCGTTGAAGCTCTGAGTTCTTGGCATGTATCAAAGGATTTGACAACTGTGGGTGGGATGAATGGCGTGCCTTCGGTAGGTAGACTTTACTGTTGTAGGTCTACGTGGCCCATCTGATGGAATGCTGGGAGATGGAGTTCCTGACAGTAAGTCTCCAAATCCTGCTATTATCTCCCCTACTTCCTAAAACAGGAGCACCAGAGCTATTTTTCAACTGAAAATGGAACGCAAGGCCTTCATTTATACTAGAGACCAATGCATGGACAGACGTGAGGCTGCCGTGACAAGAAACCAGGGTGAAGGTTATTGAACAAGGACTGCAAATGACTGAGTGAGGTGGAGACCGGCAATCTTCCCATGCCACCATGGCCAACCATTATCCAGGGGTGGCGCCACTACTTAATGCACTGTCGTATCTTTTTTCTCATTTATGTAAATGCATAGTATTTTTCATCAGCACCCATTTTTGATCATTTAATCTTTTAACTCACCGTTAGAATGTGGAGGCATAAAAATGATTCAGTTCACTGTTTCCTAATTCTCTCGTGACATTTTAGAAAGCAGCAGTTGTCTGTCTTGTGGGAAGACACTCACACATATCTGGTGACAGTCACAAGGTCTCTATTCCAACTGTTAGACATAAAACATCTAGACACAATTCATGATCAGTTTCACAGTTTAAATGTTCGTTGAAACCATAGAAAATGACTGATTTAGTCAGTTATCTCAAACCCATTTCAGGTTGCTGATGTCAAATTTAACTTGAAGTCTCGGATATAAAAAAAATAGCTTTCATTGAAAGTATCAATGCCTAAAATAGTTCAGAAATGTAATTTTTCCAAATGATTTAGTTCTGTGAGAAATGTCTAAATGAATGGTGGTGCTGCCTGTGTTAATGTGTTAAATGTCATGCTTAAAAAATAGTTTTCGAGGAAAATATTTACTTTACAGAAAATACATTTCCCAAAACGTGACTGAAACTCTCACGAAGCTCATTAACAGAACTAGTAGACTTAATATTCCTGCACTGGTGCTTTGGAGGAGAGAGGATGGCTTATATCTAGCCAGACTTCTATTTCTGTAGCTTTTTTAAAACTGTTGGTCTGTTTCTAGTCCTCAGCTGAGGACAAACAGGTGTCTGAACTTACATTAGATGTCAGGCTCTGTCTGGACACACACAGGACATGTGAGACTAGATGTAAAAGTGAGTAAAGGTGAACTCCCAGAGGTTAAAGTGGAGCACGAGAATGAGTCTGAAACTTCAGAAATGTGGAGAGAGAGAGAGAGAGAGAGAGGGAGAGAGAGAGAGAGAGAGAGAGAGAGAGAGAGAGAGAGACAGCGAGAGAGAGAGAGACAGCGAAAGAGAGAGAGAGAGCAAGAGAGCAACAGTGAGAGAGAGAGAGTGACAGTGAGAGAGAGAGTGACAGTGAGAGAGTCAGAAAGAGAGAGAGCGACAGCGAGAGAGACAGAGAGAGAGAGACAGAGAGAGAGGGACAGAGAGAGAGAGAGAGAGAGAGGGACACAGAGAGAGAGAGACAGCAAGAGAGAGAGAGAGAGAGATACAGACAGAGAGAGAGAGAGAGAGAGAGAGAGAGAGAGAGACAGACAGAGAGAGAGAGACAGCGAGAGAGAGAGAGAGAGAGAGAGAGAGAGAGAGAGAGAGAGAGAGAGAGAGAGAGAGGCAGAGAGAGAGAGACAGCGAGAGAGAGAGAGAGAGAGAGACAGAGAGAGAGAGACAGAGAGAGAGGGACAGAGAGAGAGAGAGAGACAGCGAGAGAGAGAGAGAGAGAGAGAGAGACAGAGAGAGAGAGAGACAGAGAGAGAGGGACAGAGAGAGAGAGAGACAGCGAGAGAGAGAGAGAGAGAGAGACAGCGAGAGAGAGAGACAGCGAGAGAGAGAGACAGCGAGAGAGAGAGAGAGAGAGAGAGAGAGAGAGAGAGAGAGAGAGAGAGAGAGGTGAGAGTAAAATGTGGTTCCAATCATTCACAAAGATGCTTTTGTTCTGTAGCTGAGGCCCTCTGTCTTCATCTCTCTCTCTGTAGCTGTTTCTGCCACACAAGGAGTCAACCCAGAGAGATAGAGACCTACCGCTCTTGAGGAGGTTTCCTACTCATGAGATGATGAGACAGCACCTGCTTACCTGTGAAACCAAGATGGCACCCAGCCACCCAGTGTGTAAGGTGTGCTAGTAGATAAGTTTACTACCAGATTTTTAGCCTGTTTTAAGGTTCCCTTTTGTTCCTGCAAGAATTTCCTCTGGCTGCACTGATTTTCCTCCTCAGTCTGGTGCATTGCATGCACGCTGATAGATGCATTTAAATAAGATTTGGATGTTGTTGCAGATTCACGGTAATCATCAGCCATGGACAGCTGTCAGACTCCAGGAACAAACACAATATGAATCTCTCATGAGTTCAGTTTTCAACTTTTTTAAAGATTATGACTAAAGACACAAATATGCAGAACAAAAGTCCTATAAACCCCTTAAAGTACTGGAACAGAGGAACAGACATTTAAGGCATTTAAAAATTATTATCACTCAACAACAGAGGAGCAGAGACTCTAGTAAACAGTCAGCTGCTATCAGTTTTTGTTAATTATTTAACAAAATAAGTCAAAAATGTATTTTTAAAGTGTAAGTTCACTGGGATAACCATTTTAGCTTGCTATTTTTGAAACATGGCTGTTGACTCTTGAGTTTCACATGCAGGCTAAATGTGAAAATAGTCTTCTACCACTATTTACTGCATTAGTTGCCAATACAATATGGACAGGTAAACAATCAGATTAGAAAAGGCAGTTCTACATGACTATTACAACCCGGCTCATGGGACTGCAACAAAAGGAGGAGGTCTGGACACAAGGTTAATGTTTAAGAGTATAGATCTTTTTGATTAAAACCAAGCCTCTAAAAGGCCTCACCAAAAAAGCCGCACAGGCAAGAGAAAAAGGGACAGGAGCTGAAAAGTGGGAGTTCTTGGAGGAACTCTTTTGAGAGGGGAGGTGTTACAACCCCTGCTAATGGAAGAAAACAAGAACCCATCCTCTTAGGGGGCTGCTGTGCCAGTGCAACCAGCTGATTGGCTGCTTCAGATGTTTCTGCCGACGTCTTTCTGCTTTATTATTGGTGTGGCTGTGTGCAGCCTGGATTTTGTATGAGTGGCTGCACCTATGCAGCCTAAAAGTGGAGGGACTCAGGAGGATCAGGAGTTGAGGCTGATCAGAGGGAGTTCCTTTGGGAACTCTTGCCTGGGTGGCTTTTTTGGTGAGGTCTTTTAGAGGCTTGGTTTTAATAAAAAAATAAAAATATACTCTTAAACATTAACCTTGTGTCCAGACCTCCTCCTTTTGTTGCAGTCCCACGAGCCGGGTTGTAACAAATGGGGGCTCATCCGGGATCTTTTGTTCCCACAACCTGACTTGGATGCATGTTCTCTGGTTTATCATTCTTATTACTTATGTTTTACATTTTGAATAGTTCACAGCCGCTCCATTCTGAAACCTTGGTGGTGCATGGTGTGGGAGCGGGGAGGTGACACTTCAGTTGTGCCCTGGAAAACGGATCTGAATGATGGATCATGAGAGGGGTTGATCTTCAGTGGGTTAGAAGAACCCACTTGGTATGGGACGTCTGACTGGGACGCTACTCCAGCGGCCAGGTGGTCGCTCTGTTGGAACCCCTCCCTTCTCCGTTTTTCACAGATGGAACGCTCCTGCTGTGGAAGCCTGCCTAACGACTCTGGGAAAAGGAGGTCAGAATTCATTATCTTCTCGCTGTGGAGTAATTCTTTGTGGTTAAGACTTTGATAGAATCATGTCTGGGAGAACGGAGAGAGCAGACAGTGGATCACCATCGAAGAGAGAGTTCGGCTGGACCCTGCATGATCAGTGGATGTGGGACTTTTGGGCACCATTGAGTCTGCATCATCAACCCATCACTGATCGTCACCTTCCCACTGCATGTTGTTCCACTGAGGGAATTTCAGAAGTGGGGGTTACTTCAGATGGCACCGTAGGTCTTGAGTAAAAGAAAAAGGGGGGATATGTGATGTAGTGTAATGAAAGTGTGTGAACTGGAGAAGTGTTATGGCCCAGGGCCATTTGGGTTTTTCCCTGTGTGTGTGTGTGTGTGTGTGTGTGTGTGTGTGTGTGTGTGTGTGTGTGTGTGTGTGTGTGTGTGTGTGTGTGTGTGTGTGAGGAGATGCAGCACCTGTCTCCCATCACACTAGATTGCCTCCCAGTTAGACTCCCCCAGCTGTTTCTGATGATCAGCTCTGCCAGCAACATAAAAATCAGCCAGCCCTCAGTTCAGGTAGACAGCAGACCAGAGAGGTTCTCATTTGGTTTTGTTAAATTAAGATTTATGTAACAACTTTGGTGGGTGCTTAGAAAATCTCTCTGTGTTTAACTTTAACCCTTTTAAGTGTAAAGGTGACTTTACACTTTGCTTTGCTTTAAATAAGACATCACTCGGTTAAGGAAATTATGTGATGGTCTTTCGGAGTTTTATTATTGATTTGGCTAACGAGAGAGTTTAGTTGTTACTTGTTTTGAGTTGCTGCTGATGTGTGCTTGTTTTGCTAATCTGTGTTTTGTGTTTATATTTATGTAAATAAATGTTGTTCACTTTAACACGAGAACATGCATCCTCAATTGTTACCCCGGGCCCCCTAGACAGCCTGGATCGTAACAGTGACATTGAATATTAACATTCATGGAGTCCCCCATCTTGGCTCGCAACAGGATAGGCTGTTGTTGGTTTATCATCCAGGAAACAGCAGAGGACGTCTCGGCTAGCAGAAATAAACAGTTAGCATTAGCAAGTCAACAACAGGGCAGAGCTCCTTCAGGCTTGTGTTATTTATGGAGATGAAACATCAGTGTTGCAGAGCAAACATAGGCAGTGGTAGAGTCACGATGCTGTTATCCAATCAGAAGCAGGATATCCGAATATCAGGATAAAGGTGTTTTCTGCACCTCTGCTCTGGCTCACTTCTACTTCCTGGAACAGGAACACCAGGGCTTATTTTCTACAGAGATCAACTCACAAGAAATTCATTTCAACTAGAGAACATTGCAAATGTGCGGATAAAATGAGAACTTGGTCTTCAAGTTCTCTGCAAAAAGTTGCTCCTTTGCAGCATTTTGTCCAATGTTGAATTTTATTTTTTTTACTTTTGACCGTCAAGAAATGGTGCATTTAATAAACTATAAATTCTGAGTTTAATTAAGTAATTAATTAATTAATTAATTAAAAATATATTAAATACATTAATTAATTAATTAATTAATTAATTAATTAATTAATTACTGTATTTAAATATATTTTTTGGAAGAATTTTACAGGTTGCAATGTTTGCAGTGCTGGAAACATTTCCTGCTTCTAGACCTCTGATGAATCTGGTTGAACATTCTGGTCTTACAATAACAGCAGCCACTAATTCAAGATTTGACTGACGCTGGACACACATGTGCTGGATACACATGCGCTGTCACAAATGCGTTTGTTTCAAGAAGTCAGCTGGAGGAGAAAGTAGCTTCAGACAACAGGTATTGGAGTCTTATTTCCTGATATTTGGGCATCTCACCTCAGATTCAATAACAACAACATGACTCTACCACTGACTCAGTTTGCTCTGCAGTGTTCATGTTTTATCTCCACAAACAACACAAGCCTGAAGGAGTTCTGCTGTGTGGTGGAGTTGCTAATGCTATCAGTTATCTTATACTAGCAGAGACACTGTATCACTTGGATTATTTTTATCCTTGACACGATGTACAGTTGCCTTTTGTTGCCATAATAAACATTTTTGCTGGTCGTTTTCTTCGTTTCACCTCTTTACAAACAGATTAAAGCCATTTAATGATGTGAATGGTCCGCATACCATCTACAAAGCAACTGAGGTATAAAAGAAGAAAATGGTGCAGATTTATTTTTATTTTCTTAATATTTTTATGCAACTCAAACACATAGAGGTCTTTAATTTAATGACTTTCATTCTCATTTGTACACATATAGTTTGCTGTCACAGATTTTTTTAAGTTTATCTGAAAAAATATCATGTTTGATCTTGTTACTGCACTCAATTTGATTGTTTTACTGAAACAAATGACAGATGTCAGAAAAATTCAATGCATCTCCAAGCTTCTTTTCTATGAATAATAATGAGTTATGCATAAAGGTTTTTGAGCCCTAATGGTTTCACCTTCTATTTTCCTTCACAATTACATTGTTGACACATAAAAATGAAAAATGTTCGAAGTTTTTCTAACCAATCTCAGAATTAAGTGATTAAGAATTAAGTGTGGAAAAGATTCAAAGGAAAAAAAATATGCTGGTTTGAGCAACAATTTAGAAAGAAGGAAGCGTAAGCAGATCCATGTGGTAGCATGCAGCAGCAGATAAACGTGTTGTGTTGTTCCCAGCGTCTGGAGGACGGCCCGCTGATTCAGCCACAGACACGGAGGCGAAGAAGGGAGAGGGATGACAAAGTGAACCAAGGCGGCTCTGAGTGAATTTATTTTATGACTCACAGGGTCTGCCTGGACCTCAGTGCTCTCCATGCTGTTGGGACTCGCAGACATTCACACCCTCTGCTCACGCCCTAATCTCACAAACATGCATATTGATGTAGCATGGCATGTTCATGCACATGGACTGGCAATCAGATGCATCACTCTGCAAACACACACACGCACGCACGCACACACACACACACACACACACACACACACACACACACACACACACACACACACACACACACACACACACACCTGATGTGCACTCTGTCCAGATTAGCATGAAGAAAAATATTTCTTTGCCACAAACCTCCACTTTGTGCCAAAAATAATCTGCTTTTTTTGTTTGTTGCTCTGCTCCTCGGCTCACCTTGTACAAGTACATTGTGCTAAAGTTTCTGCTCAGTATTCAGAATGCTTAAACGCTAGTGAATGTGTGTGTGTGTGTGTGTGTGTGTGTGTGTGTGTGTGTGTGTGTGTGTGTGTGTGTGTGTGTGCAGACGCGTGTGCTTGCGGCTATATGGGAGGCTTAGAGAAGGGGGCTCTCCCAAAACCAAATGTCACAGGGATTTAAGTGTCATGAGTGAGTTTGCTCCCTGTGGAATAACAGAGAAGTTCACTAAAAGCACAGGATTAAACAAAGTTTCAACTTTCCCAGAAAAAAAAAGCATTCAGCCACTTTCCATTTTTCCTCCCTGTGGCAACACATCCACGGTGCAGAGCTGAGGTTTAAAGATGAGCTGCAGGGCAAATGACTCACCTGCAGAAAAGACATACCTGAAGAGGAAAAGGAAAATGTTTCTAAAATAATGCAAATATATATTTAAAATTTGCCACTTTTTTAGTGATTGCATGCATTGGAATTCCCTAAAGGTGTCCATCCACCTGTTTTCATGTCCTTCTTCTCCACAGTCAAGACGTCTCAGAGGTTTTTGGTGTTCTGCGCTCTCTGGCCCACCCTGTTGGCCGTATCATGTCAGTGGAGCACGGGGCTGTTTATTGCTGTTTGTTGAGATGCTGCTTGTGTTTTCTGGTTTGTTTACTCCTCCTGGTGGCTGCTGTCTGTATCACAACAAACTCTAACCTCAGCCAAGGCCTGAGTGACGCTGGATCAAGTTTGCATTAAACACCAGCAACTGAAGCAGACGTCTTAAGAGGTGTGCTTGGATAAGGGGTAATTAATGTGACATGATTTAGGCTAATGGTTTTTGTACAAGAAACTTTAAAATGACCAAATTATCAGATAAAAGGTTATAATTTCTCCCACATGAAAATCTGAATAATAATAGTAATAATCCATTCATCCATCCTCTGAACCCGCTTGTCCACGTGGTGTCATGGGGGGGGGGGGGGGGGGTACCTATCTCCAGCGGTCAATGGGCAATCAGGTAGGTCACACCCTGGACAGAGAGCCAGTCCATCGCAGGGCAACACAGAGACACACAGGACAAACAATCACACACACTCACACCTAAGGACAATTTAGACAGACCAATCAACCTAACAGTCATGTTTTTGGACTGTGGGAGGAAGCTGGAGTACCCGGAGAGAACCCACGCATGCACAGGGAGAACATGCAAACTCCATGCAGAAAGATCCCAGGCCGGGAAGCGAACCCGGGACCTTCTTGCTGCAAGGCAACAGCTCTAACCACTGCCCACCGCGCAGCCCAATAATAATAATAATAATAATAATAATAATAGTAATAATAATAGTAATAATAATAATAATAATAATGATAATGATAATAATGATAATAATAATAACAATAATAAACAAAAACAAAATGAAGAAAATTCATATTTAGAAAAGCTTATTTTAGTTTAGGGTACCAACTCTCAGAGGTGGAGTTGTCCTCAGACCAAGAAAGGAAAATAGAAACAAAAATGAATAAAGCAAGGATTTATGGATCTGATAAAACATAGTTTAGCCAAAATTAACTCTAAAATATTAAACTGATGAACGAAGACTGTCGCGTGGTTTCTGTTATGCCATTCATCCTAAACAAATGGCTGTTAGCTGTGCAGAAAAGAATAAAATAAAATGTGGAGATTTGTATAAAAACCTCCACCTTGTAATAAACTTTATGACTGAAGAAAACGCGTGGGCGTTCCTCTTGCTAATGGAAAAGAGTTAATGGTGTTGGCAACAGCTGTCGAGCAAAAAAAAAAAACTTTATTGTGAAAATCCTTCTTGTCTCACTTTTATGGCAAGCCATTTTATCATTTGCTAAATAAGATTATCAAGCGGACTTCCACAGTTCAGTTCTTCCAAGTCAAAAATAAACGCTTCAGCTATAATAACGAGTTTCTTTTCAGATATCCAAATTTAAAAATGTTCCAGTTATCTGATATCGAAACAAGAAGCTGCAAAAAACAAAGCATCTGTATTCATGTTACGACAAGTTCAAAAGCAAAGTTAGACATCATTTATTCAAAAAATGACCTAAACAGTATAAAAACAACACACACACACACACACACACACACACACACACACACACACACACACATATATATATATATATATATATATATATATATATATATTTATATAAAACAACACATAACATATAAAAATAACTATGTTGGGATTTTTATGAAGAACTTTGTGCAATTTTAACATTCATGTTTAGAATATTAAAGTAACTTCTGTGTAGACCAAGGATCAAGGGTCAAGTTGCTCCAGGATTCTATTTTCAGACATTACATCAGAGCTTAAAATACTTCAGATTTAATTAAGTACTTGAATACTTTCTTGAAAGTATTTGAAACTGTAACTGTAATTTATTGCATTGAGACAAGAGAGTGAAATAACAGTTTTTAAGCCTTTCTGTACTCCTGGAAACTGGGAAATCTGGAAAACGTCTCTTAAAATACCTGAAAAGTGTTTAAATATGATTTTGACTATTATGTGAGAATTCATTCAAGATGTGAGGAATTCTGGTGGATTCCTGGAGCTGAAATCAAAATAACACAAGCATGAGAAAAGTGTTTGTCCTGAGAGGGATTCCCTTCTGAAGTCAATCAGTCTGTCAACAAGTAAACAAAATAAACAAATAAAAGTAATGTTGCGTTAACGAAAGGATGTGGTAGTACCGTCTCGGTTAGAGATACATTTCCAGTTTAGTTTTGTAAACATTTTAAAACCAAGTAGCATAAAATTGCTTTAATTGACTATTTATTGTTTGGATTTTTGTCCTTATTGTATTTTTATTTTTATGGTATTAACCCTCTGGAGGCAGGCGTTTGCAACCTTTAAACCTACCTGGTTACTGCACATACGTATTTCATGAGCATTTTTAACTCAGAAGTACCTGAAGGACTTAGTTGTTCGTCCTTTTTACAAAACTTATTTTGAGCCTGAGAGGGTGGAAACTAGCATCTTCCTAAATCTGATTGTTCATTATTGTGAAAAAGAAATCAATGCAAAAGTAAAAGAGGTAAATCTGCCACAGTCATCCGTCCACTGTGTGTTGCTGTTGTCATCTAAATGTGTCAGACTTTTAAATCTGATGAAGGAAACATCTAAACATCTGACCTGCCACAGAAACGGCAAACATACACAACAATAGATCAAGAGTACTAAGATCTACTAATTTAGAAAATAAAATACCTATAAAACAATATAAAAGCAATACATGTGGATAGAGTAATAATAACGACAAGTTAGGTAAGTAGAGGGCCTCACACGTGCTTCATCATAATCTGCTTCTAGAGCAAACATGATTTAAATTTGTGCCATTTCTTGTTTTTATTTATTTATTTATAAATATACATATTCATATAAATAAACTCTGCAGACAAAGGAAAGTGTCCATTAATCAACATCCAGTCAGATAAATAAGTCTGGTACTGCTGCTGCTGATGGTGATGATGATGATGATGATGATGATGATGATGATGATGAGGATGATGATGATGATGAAGAGGAGGAGGTACAAGATGCCGAATCCATTAAGTTTAACCAACATCTCTTTAATTTGCAAACCCTTTCCGAGGTTTAAAACCATTAAAAATGTGAAAATAATGAAATCTAAATAATCTCTCGTCCCAGATTTGAAAGGGATTATGTATAATTATTGCATACATCTACTTCTATTCATAATCATTCTGGTTGCAGGGATCTGGTCTGAATGGATTTATAAAGGGAACAGGTGCCTCTGGACTGTGGGAGGAAACCAAAGTAGCAGAAGAAAAGAAGAAAATAAAACGAGGATGAGAATAAAGGAACTAGTGCTGAACGACTGCTGCGCCGTGCAAATAAACTAGAATTAGAATTGAAGTCAAAGATTTATGTTGTTATACGTTGAAATCAGATTTGACATTAATGGTGTTTCTCTAAAGTGCAGAAGGAAAATTTGTGCAGTGTAGAAAATATTTCTATGTAAAACCCAAACAAAGGAGAAGAACACAACCAAGGACAGTGTAATAAGTATTTTATTGCATTTTATAATGCCATTGTCAATAATTAGTACAGATTACATGCAACTAGACCTACTGTACAGTTTTTTATTGTCTGCATGGACAGACACAAGAAGATTCAGGTTACAAATACACAGATATATGTGTATGTGTGTGTGTGTGTGTGTGAGTGTGTGTGTGTTTTTATACAGCATGAAGGAAAGGGCAGTGACTGGCATTACATGGCTACCCCGGGGAGGAGCATCGGAGGGCTGGGCTCATCTGTCTGTCTAAAGCAAGCACCCAGTCCCTGTTCCCGCCTTGTCCTCGGGTCACACTTTTCAAATAACAAGAAAACAAACAAACAAACAAAAGAAGATAAAGAGGTAAACAGGTAAACTCAACTAAGAATCAATAAGAGTCACTGCTGAAAATGTACACACGTTCCTAAGGTTTAACCAGAGGAGAGCAGAAGTGGTAGATCCATCAGAGTCTGGGACCCTGAACCCTCATGTGACACCTCAGAGCTGTCCAATCACACGCTAGGATTTCATCTCCCTCAGTCCTTGAGTCAGACACCAGCCACTGGGTGCTGTTGTGCAGATGGATGAGGAATAACAGCTGTCAGTAATGGAGATAAGTGAAATTAATGAAGAGTTTTGGAAGTAGCTCATTTTTTTATTTTTATTTATTTTTTATTTTTATTTGGTTGGTTAAGGTTGTGGCATTGGTTTAGTTACAGTTTGGTTACAGTTCCTTAGTTTGGATTAAGCCATGTTGGCTCACAATGCCTTTGGTAGTCAGAGCTGCACCTCCAGGAGCCATTGCACATTTTGGTTTTGGAGCTGAGCGAGAGGAGGGGTAACAAAAGTGTCGGTTAATAGCTTTACAGCCACCGGTGAGGGGTTAGACTCTGGGACGGCCTTTTGGCTCCTGCAGATGATTGACAGGTCTGTGTGTCAGAGTTCAGCCGAGGAACAACAGAGGTCAGAGGTCAGAGGGAGGGGTCACACGGAGCAGGAACTAATGTGGCACTAAGAATCCCCAACAGCACTGCCTTTCTATAGCTCCACTGTTTTTGTTAAAGCAAGAGAGGGGCTACATTTTCTTACTTAGTTTTTCCTCCTTCTCTTTTTTTTCCAGAGGTTTTGGTCCTGTCTTAGAGAGAGTGAAAAAAGTCCTTCTGAGGTATCAATACACAACGAAGAAACTTTTAAGTTTTTCCTTTTGTTGTTCGTTTTTTTTTCTTTCCATAAAAATGCATAAATGCAGTACAGAGACAAAAAAGTATCAAAATAGATCTAGCTAAGATAAATATACAAACAAGTCATTACCTAAACACTGATCTAAATGTAATTCTTTTTTTTTGATAATACACCTAAAAAATCAGCGTCCCAGACGTTTTTTATATAAAGAACAGAAAAATGGAATCGAAAAACAAACTATAAAACCAAGATACCTGCAGCACTTAATATGATAAATACATATACTCAGCATTAGCAGTACAGCAAAGGAATCAGAGATGGAAGGTTTACAACAAACAGGTGCAGAAAGGCAAATAAATCAAATCAAAAGAGCAAAACCGGAAAAGAGCAGAGAGAACATTTACAACTGAAGAGTGAGCTGTGATGAGAGGATTTCTGTAGAAAATGCTTCTGTTTGAAGGTTAAACCTTAAAGCACGGATGCAGCAGTTCCTCCTGGTCTGGATCTCTCTGTAGGGGTGAGTTTTACTGGGGTTGCTGATGTCTGTGGGTCTTTGGATCAGTGAAAGGTCTGAGCTTAATCGTGCACACGTGAGTGTGTGTGTTTGCAGGACTACCTCTGATGATCAGCTTTGGTAAAAAGTCTTGGTGCTGATCAGAAAACTTCTCATCACCTCATAAAACCCTTTCAGAAGAGAAGAGGTGTGGTTTAAGGAGAGGTAGTCGGTATAAACACCGTTTTTGTTGTTGTAGGGCTCGAGGAGACACACAACAGTCTTCTCTTTGCTATTTGTGTTTGGATCAGCCATTAAAAGAATTTTGGCATTTCATTATTATTTCTTAGTAAAAATAAAGAAAAAACAACATTATAGAGCACTTATTCTCCCACTAGCTTTGTGTTAAACAGTTTGGAAAAGGAGGTAGTGTTATTTTTGGTTTTTATTTTGTTTTATTATTATTATTATTATTATTATTATTATTATTATTATTTCTCCACTCTGTAAGACAGCCAGCCTCTAATGTGACAGAAATCAGTCCCGTTGAAGCAAGAAAACCCCCAAAAAATAATTTATCTTTTTTTCTTAAATAAGAAAGAGACATCGGAAGTGCAAGACAAAAACTGTGAAAGCATGAACCCATCTTTGAATAACTACGCAAACCTTGTTTGTGTTTAATATTAGCGTTATTTATTAGTTTTAGCTGTTGCCTCTTTATTCTGACACTGAGAAATAACTCTTCTCTTTCTAAAGGTCAGAGTTTTCTGAACCAAGATGGAGGATGTTTTTAAAGAAAAGTGTTTTTTCTTCCTTTTATTGTCTTTAAAAAAAAAGCGTACATGTAAATGTACGCAGGACCTGTCCCAAAATGTTGATTTAAACACAGTTGGGTCTGTGTAAGTGAGAGAGATGGGATTTCACCATTTTAAGTGCTTTTATTTCTTTATACTTTGTTTAGTTAACTTCCGTTCTCAGGTTTTTTTTGTTTCCCAGAGGAACTGTGCGAAGTTTTCTTTAATACTAGTCTTTTCTTTTTATTTTTATTTTTTTGCCTCCAACCTAAAGTGTTCATACTGAACCCTCTCCAGATCCTACTCACTTTGGTTTTTGGAATGGTCAGCACTGTAAGCAGTGGCGCCCCCAAGGGGTGGCCAGGGGTGGCCACGGCCACCTCTAAGAAACTGCTGGCCACCCCAATGGACATTCCAGGGAAGACCAGTGTTTTATAATAAGTCATATTAATGTTCACACAAACTATAAATCTATCTTATTAAATGAAGACATATTGGTAAAAATCGCAAAATTTGGGTAAACTTTCCCAGAGTTACCATGAGGATCAATTTGGTGTGCCACTCCAAAATTTTCTCTGGCCCTATGGTCACGCCTATGAAATTTTTCTGGGGATGCCACTGCCTGTAAGTCATGGAAATTCAACAAAAATAAAGTTACGCCAGTACAATACGAGGAACTAAAACTTGTGTTTTGTTGTCTTTTGGCCAGCTCTTCGAAACAAAAGAACACAAAAAGAAAGGAAATGAAAATAAAGTACAGGATTTTTGGTTTTCTACGTATTTCTTTGGTTACCTGTAACAAAAATAAAATGGGAATAGATAAAAGGACAAAAATAAATTTGGCATGGCACAGTAGAGAAAAGTCATGCTCTGACACTCATAGAGAAAATAAAAAATAAAAAATCTCACATGCTTTTCCTTTAACACAAACTCACACAGTGAATCGCAGCTAGTAACACAGTAACAATTACAACCATAGAGAGCTTAGAGTCGAGGCTGAGCAGAGTTGCCACATTTTGGTGTCCCACAGAAAGAATTCCCCCTAAACGACTACTTTTTAAAAGATTTGGACACAGTTGTGGGCAGAACCTTTGTGGGATGAGGTATTCTCTGACTGCACTTATAATATATATTTATATATGTTTTTTTAAAGCGTTACAGATACTTTTCAACTAAATATACAACCATAAAACAAGTGAGAGTGATAAAGAAATGAAAAGAAAACCAGCGATTTTGGTGGTTAAATAAAAATGTCTGGATATTGGCAACTTTTAAGTGCTTTTTTTTTTTACCAATTTTCTCACCTGCTACACTTTGGAAAAAAAAACCGGAAGAAGGAGAAGGAAAGTTGGGACAATACTGCGCTTGTTGTTGTTGTTGTTGTTTTCTCCCCTCAATACTTGGAATGGTGCGAACAACCAGAGCAAATCAAGCAATACAAAAACAAAGACAACATCTTTTTTAGAAGAGGTACGTCAAAGCAGAGATCCACAACTGGAATATTGATCCTCAAACATAAACAATGATAATAAAAATAAAAATATACCTCAAATTAAAAAGAAAAAGAAATGACAAAAGCTACACTTTTTTCTCGTTATATTCCATAATCACTGACAGTTTTCTTATTTTTTAAAGTCACAATGTTTCTGTAGACACGTCCTCCCTTGTTTTTTCTCACTGCTTCTCCTCTGTAAGTGTTCCATGCTCATCCACGGATGGAGGAGAAAGAAAAGACAGCATCAATCGGTCTTTTTCCTGCAGTCATCATGGGGGTAGGGGGGTGTGGGTTGGGATGTAGTCACGTTAGAAAAAATTTCTTCTTTTTCTTTTAAAGCAGAAGTAAAAATGTTTAAACGTCGTCCGAGGTTCGGGCTGGGAGCTGGGTCGCCCTTGCCTTGTGCTCACACGCACAGACCACTTCCATCAACTTCCTTCTTTCCTCTGCATCTCAGAGCCAGTCGGTTTAATCAGACTGTAGAAAACAAAGAAGCAAACGACTCAAACAAGAAGAGGTGTCGAGCCCCCGGTGACTGCTCCCGGTCTATATACACATGACCCTAGGTGTGTCTGTCTGCTTGTTGCACACACACACACATGCGTGTGTTTTTACCTCTACTGGTATAAAAACAGCTAGCCAAGCCGCCAGAGACCACAGGGAGAAAGAAGAAGGGCGTGTGGTGGGTGGGATGAGGAGGAGCGAGTGAGCGTCCATGCCTCCTGCGATCTAAAACGTGATTCTATCCAGCCAGGATGACGAAACATGGGTGACAAGTAAACACGAGTGTGTATGTGTGTGTGTGGGTATTTTTGTGTATGTGTGTGTCTGCACACAGGTTTGGTGTGTAAGTGGTGTTACACCTCTGAGCCGAGTGGAACACGTGGAGGTAAAGCAGCGCTCCACAGTCTGGTTTTTGCCTCTGGAAGGTAACAAAAGTCATCTAACCCTGTTTGGAGTTTCTCAATGTCTTTCTTGGTTGCTTGAACTTTCTTTGAAACCATCCAAAAAAAAATCTTCTTTTCCTCTTTCTATTTACTCTTGAATGTTCTGTTGCTGTTGTTTTTTTTTATGTATTGTTTCCTCCTGGCACCGGGGAGAGGGCTCAGGGAGCCAGTGGAGAGAGTCCCGTCCCTCTGGCCCGTTGAGAGTCCGTCCTACTCCAGCTCCTCGGTGGGAAGGTCCTCCTCCAGGTCGCGTTCGTCGCTCGGCAGCGGCAGGCTGTGTGTGATGCCAGCCAGGAGGGACACAGGCCGACTGTCCTCCTCAATCTCAGTAGGCTCCTCCTTCACATGAACCGGGTGGCTGAGAAGGGAAGAGGAGGAGAGAGGAGAAGGGGGGAAATGAACAACCTGATTTTAAACATGTAAATAATACCGATTATTATTTTCTATATTCATATTATTATATTCATA
>NC_091743.1:51492027-51494527 GCF_043380555.1 Nothobranchius furzeri | reverse complement strand
CCCTTCTCTCCCCTCCTCTCCTGCATCCCCTCAACCTCCCCCCCGAGCTGTGATGCTAAGTTTTGTAAATGAGTCTGACCCCAATCTCCGCCTGCCACCCTGACAGTGCAAACACACACACACATGCAGACATGCAGACATGCACACACACACACACACACACACACACACACACACACACACACACACACACACACACACACACACACACACACACACACACACTAGACGCCGGTGCTATTGCTGTGCTATTTGCATTCGTCTCCGTGATGAAAGCCTAATTCTCCCAGTTAAAACATTAGCAGTCATTTACAGTGGGTCACAGCACATGTGCCACTCATCTCCACTCCCTCTGAGGGGAGGGGAGGGGTGGAGGGAGCAAGGGGGTGGGGGTAACAACAGGAGGCAGAAATTTTGAAGGGGGCAGGACTGAACTGTGTATAGGATAAAGAGCAAGCACTCCTCTCAGGGTCACAGGTGGTACTGGTGTTGTCTTCATACAGAAAATAAGAGCCCAGATGCATTGTGGGAAAAAGAGGAGGCTTATATGTGCAGGTAAAATAATATAAAATAAGAAAAGACACTGCCATATTAAAAACGCAAGTTCAAGTCATTTTGTTCATAATAAATAACGACTATTTTACATGAAGATTACTGAATGGCCACAGTTTGGCGAAATGTAGAGTTTACATTATCCTTTATTTCCCTCTTTTACTCCTTTTCTGCCCCCCCCCCCCCCCCCCCCCCCTCCCACATACACACACTCCCCGTCTGCAATCAGTGACTCCCCCTCCCTGACACGGCTGCTCTCCTCATGAAATATAAGGACTTATTAAAGGACGCGCATCTCCACGGGCCCATTTGACTCACTGAGCTGCTACATAAATACATAAGGCCGCGCTGAGCTCTATTTAAAGGTCGTCTAGACAAATGGCAAAGGAAACAGACGCCGGGCATTAATAGTTAAAATTCATAAAAGTCAGATGAGGAGGTGAAGATGATTCCTGCAACCCCGTCTCTTAACCTTTACAGCCCCTCTCTCTCTCCTTTATCATCCTCCCCTCCTTAGCTGGAGCGTTTTGAAGGAGGAAGCTTTAGCTTTCCCCCCACTTCCTCTCTTTTCCACTCTTAAATCAGGGCAGGAGTTCTGTTAAACAAAGGTGGGATCCACCTAAGTGTGTGCACGAGAGAGGGATGGAGAAAGACTTGGTGTTTTCAGCTTTATTTTGTGTCAACAGGCAAAACATGCCAGAATGCATCGTGTGACGAACAGAAATAGTGAATAAGAGTCAGATCTGAATGAGTTAGCGTAAAGTGGTCAGAGTAAATTTCACTAAAAAAGAAGTTATATCTGGCTGCAAAGGTTTTTTTAGTAAAAGAAAATCCAGCCAGGGGTCACGTTGGGATAAAGGTGTGTGACTACGTGCAGCTACAGGTTAAATATTGCCCTGTTGTCCTGAGCAGAAACTGCTGATGACAGATTGTGGATGAAATTCACAAAAATGTTTCAAAACATTTGCAAAACGGTTTTAATTCCACTGTAAAGCCCAAGTAGTGCTTCTCCACCAGCTCCGTGCGGGAGAGACGCTCACGTGTGGACGGAGACTTTTACCTTCGGACTTCTGGGGAGCGTTGCTAAGCAATTCCCCATCAGGACAATAGAGGGCGTAGCTCTATTCTGGAGTATCCTGCCACCATAAAAGTCATGCTGTATGTAAGTCAGTGTATTTACCATTATGTTAACATTGGGATTTTTGTGTTTCAGAAACTTCTAAACACTCCTCCACCTCTTCATTCACTCTCCACATCTAAACCCATGCTTATGTCATTTCCATTCATGGATAAAGCGTTTACTGTTCATCTCTGTTTCTTCAGTCACGGGTGATTAAACATTGCTCCGTGTCTGCTTCTAGATATTTTCTGCTCTCTTTTAATTCATTTCTTCGAGAGCGCCATGGCGGTGCTGTTGACTTTGCTTCTTGTTTGACGGAGGTTCAGAAAACTGGACTAGACTCCGTCCGTCCTCGCGTGCCTGTTGGAGAAGCCTCAATGGCGGATGACGACGACGCAAACGGAGAAGTATTAATTAGGCTTAAGTCGTCGGGCCTCGATGACATGTCACTGGAAACTTAAAAATGTAACAAAGTTTCTGTGTTATTATTATTATTATTGCTCGTTTTCAGAACCTGAATAGAGTTTCTCTAAGTTTAGTTTCTATGAGTCCAAAATGGTGACAGAATTAAGACACTCCGTGTCAACCTGCAACAGGAAAATTGGCACGACTTTTGCATTTCGACTAAGTCATTCGCTACACATGATCCAAATAAAACGTCTTACAAAAGTGTCGGATGCATCAGTTCAGTGTGAGTCAACCAATTTTGGGTCCATCCTGGCCTTGCAGCTCTGCTAAATATAGGGGCGACGGTGGCACAGGAGTTAAGTGCTCGCCTTGCAATCGGAAGGTTGCAGGTTCGAGCCCCGCTCAGTCTGTCGCTGTCGT
>NC_091743.1:51459527-51477027 GCF_043380555.1 Nothobranchius furzeri | reverse complement strand
TGGCTGAGTGGCCAAAGCTAGCGCAGTAACAGGCTGTCAATGTGATTTATGAGCACATCACACACTGTCTGAGGCTGCCAGTCACACAGACGCATGTACACACACACACACACACACACACACACACACACACACACACACACACACACACACACACACACACAAGCAAGCATCTTTTGTGATGGTCAGAGTCACTTCATTAAGCTGACTCCTGACCAGTCCCAAATGCTTTGGCGACACACAGAACACACACACACACACACACACACACACACAGTGTTTCTTTTTTCAATGCATCACTTCCACAAAGCCGTGAAAGTGAAAACGAATTTCAGCGAAGGAGGAAAAGGGCAGAAAGTCAAAGCTACTGATGTAAAACACTCCAAAAAGCAAAGAAAGAAGAACATTTCTTTAACTCTTCTATTTCTCTACACTTTTATCAACCTACTTGCTTTGCAGCTTGTTTGAAGCTTACAAACACATCAACCTTTCAATGCAGAACAACGTTTGTCTCGATATCACACACCTCCGACAGTACTGAGCGTAGGAAATGACAACCCCTACAGATGTGTTGCTCTGCCTGAAAAACAGTTGGTGCTGGGAGAACCTTAGTCACTTCAGCTGTATCCCGCGCTGCGGGGAGCCATATTCCCCAAGGTGGATGTGCTGGGGCGGTGAACCAGCGCACGTCAAGCCTCTGGCTCTCTGTCTGCGTGTACGTGCAGCTGTATGACCAGTGTTTGCACTTGTCTCATTGTTACAGGACAAGCAACCTGAAAAGTGGGACAGTGGCGGAGCGCAGGGAGGAAGGACGGCGCTTCAGACACTCGCTCAACATGCAAGTCAACCACAACTGGTTTTCTTTGGTCACGGTTGAGTTGGTCGACCACTGTCAGTGAGTGAAGAGCATGCGGCTGGGGTGGTGGGGGTGTATGTGTGTGTGTGTGTGTGTGTGGGGGGGGGGGGGCAGCTACTGGGAGAAGGCGGTGAAGGAATTGAAGTAGAAGAGGACAAATCTAGGATGTGCCTTCTCATGCGTTTCTGTGGTCTCAGGAGGTTCGGCCATTGAAGGGTTTCTCCTGCTGTGTCCTCTGTGTTATTGGAAGGAAATTTTTGGATGACGATCATTCTCACTGAGCACATCGACACGGATCAGAACAGTAATTACGTCTCGTTAGTTCAGATGCAACTTGTTGGGGAATGTTTTCATTCAAGTAGAGCTCTGATATTCTGCTGTACCACAGCAGTGGTCAGTGTGTTACTCCAGGCTTTGCTTTCGCACACACATGTGTGTGTGTGTGTGTGTATGTGTGTGTGTGTGTGTGTGTGTGTGTGTGTGTGTGTGTGTGTGTGTGTGTGTGTGTGTGTGTGTGTTACTGATATTAACACTTAAGAGAGTAGCAGATAATTTTCATCAAGTGTTTTTCTTTATATCTCGGAGGGGAAGGCAGACTGGTGTCAGTGTCCTGAAAGAGCATCACATGACACAGCACCTCTCGGCTACTTTAAAGGCACACTTGGCAATGCTGTTTGCTTTTAGCACCTTCTAGTGTTCATTATTAATTATCCGTGGTAAAACCAAAAATTAAATCTACGGTATCTCTTCACTGTCTTTTTGTCTTTTTAACACCTTCATCTAACAACTGAAATGTCTCATCAGCCTTCATTAGTGTCTACAGGGGTGGTTCATCACTAAATTGAACAAATCAGTCGTGTTCATGATCTAAAACATGCAGGAAACATGCTGGAACCAGGTATGCCAGCCCAAGTCCCAACAGAGCGGCCCACCAGTCTGAAGTATAAATTCGGTATTCTGGCCACAGATGTCAGTGGGGGTCCGGGTGACTTTTCTTTAACCCTGTAGAGGGTCATTTAGCACATACTGGCTCAAGGAAATTATTTAAAAATGCTAAAAAGTTGCATGGTATAGCTTTAACATGTAGTTTGGTAGTAAAAAAAAACATCATTCATTTTAATTAATAGCTTAAACACAACATGCATGTTGCATGTCTCCTTACACGGATGCAAAAGTGTCTTCATGTCTTTTTGCAGGAGTGCTGCACTGGTTTGTTAACCATAGAGCCACCTGCTGCAGGTTTGCCCCAGAGCACGTCTCTCTGTGTTTTCTTTCAGACGTTAATGTCGCCAAACTCAAAACTCACATTAGTTTGAATGTAATTTAGTATTGATCACCAGTTTGATTTATTATTTTTATTTAAGTTCAATGATGCACAACCAAAAGATTTCAGTCAGAAATAAGAATGGACATTATTTTTGTAAAAGGAGTGCATTGCAAAGGCCCCCTGCTGTACGCAAGTCAGGAGAAATTTAAACACATTACTGAAGTCAGACCCACATTTTACGCCTCTCCTGTACTTGTCTCCATGTTTTACGGCATTTAAGGGCATTTAAACTGAGCATGTGTGTGTGTGTGTGTGTGTGTGTGTGTGGGTGTGTGTGTGTGTGTGTGTATGTGTGTACTTATGAAGTTCACCTCTTTTGCTGTTTGCTTCCCGACCTGCTGCTGCTGCTGCTGCTGCTGCTGCTGCTGCTGTTGTTGCTGCTGCTGCTGAGTCAGAAGCTGGAGATGTAACTGCTCCTGCTGCTTCTTGTAGTACTCCTGCAACTAGAGAAGAACACAGAAAGGGGGAGGCAGGGTGAGGAGAGGGGAAAGAGGTGGAGAAAGATGAGGCTAACGAGTCACAATTGCAGCAGCGATAGAACAGCTCTGAAGTGTCCCACTGTAGCCAGATAATGCAACTTAAATCATACATCTGCTTTTGATTCCTCAGCTTGCGGCTCATTGTTGTGGCTGTGTGCGCTTCAATGACAACCCATGCGCAACAAGAAAACAGAGACCTGGCAAAGCCCGCTGGGGTACATTGTGCAGCTGTTACACTGTGTCAAGCTGCGTAGCAATGTAATTGTGTACGCCAAAGCTAAGCCCTCGTGGATTATTCACAGAATCCAAGCTCTGTATTGCAGGAATTTGCGGTGGCATAATGCAGGCCGACTCACAGGCAGCGGACCAGAAATACACCTGCAGGTGAGCGTTTTGTAAAAGTCTACAAGACTGAACACAACTGTTCTGAACCCCGAGACGAGAAAATGTGAAATATTTAGAAATACATTCAGGCAGAATTTACTGTGACCAGCTGGCTGCTGTCATAAAACACCTGCTAGCTTTGTGGGAGCGTTACTCTGTCGGGCCTGGGACAGTAAATCTAAAACGGGCTGTTTTGATACCATGTTCAGATAAGAGAAGTGGCTCCAGGATATGCATGGTTTTATTTTTAGTCATGCATCCTTCACTATAAATTACAAGCTAATGGATTGACAATGATTTTAAATCTTTTGAAGTGGAGCTCTGCAGCACAGCTAATGTCCCACCTGCCGTAGCCTTTCAAACAACTTCAGTTTGAAGAGGTACAGATGAGTTCTGACTGGATTGATGAGCTAACAGCTAGTCAGAATGTGGACAGAGGTTTTCTGCTCTGAGGGTTGTGAATGTCCTCCTCCTGCCTCTGTGGCGTTGCTGTGGTATATTGAACAGTACACTCTGTGCCATTAGCTCTTCCTGTGTTATTCCTGCCAAGTATTTGCTTCAACAGCAAAATATTTTGCTCAAGAAAAAAAAACGCAGAGTTTAGCAGGACGGAGGAACCAATCTAAATGGCAATTCAACTCTTGGAATCCAAATTTCTTCTCAACACGAATCATGCAAAAGTTTAACTCCAACCTGGAGTGGATTGCTGTTGTAACAAAACAACTCCAACCTCAATGTATTCATAGAAAATCGTACAAATGCTATTTTATAAATTTTTACATTGTTGTCAAACTTTCATTTCTGAGTAAATAAAACCACTTGCATTGTTCATGTACTTACAAACATGCTAATATTAGCATAAGCTGTAACACTTCCTGTGCAGCTTGGGACACTGCCTGTCATGTGGAATTAGCAAGAGTTTGAAGATTTTATTAAATTTGTATTTCAATAAAATATATGACGTTTAAACAATGTCCAACAAAGCACTTTGGTCTTGGCTCAACTCTGACTAGCCATTAGCTCGTCAATCTGGTCAGAACTAAACTACATCTCTCCATACTGAGGTTGTTCAAAAGCTAATTTACAACTGATCAGATGTTGTTTGTTTAGAACTTTTCCACAAAACCCATTGTCAATGTCCTGAACAAGGCCTTTATTTCCTTACTTTAGGAAGAGTGAAACACTTTAGTGCAGTACGATAGCATGGCTGGGTTTAACTTTAGATCTTCATTTAAACAAACAAAAACTGTCTTTCCTATGTGTTCATAATACACAAACACACGCATGCATGCAGACACACACCTACACACACATTGTGTCCTCTGGCCAGCTACAGCGTTTCTGTTTGTTTGACTTAGTAATCATTAATTTACCAAGGAAGCTCCATTAAGATTACAATCTCCCTGTGAGGAGGCTAGTAAGGCAGAGAGGAAAACTGCCACTGACCAGTGTTTGTTGCTCTCTCTCTCTCTCTCTCTCTCTCTCTCTCTCTCTCTCTCTCTCTCTCTCTCTCTCTCTCTGTGTGTGTGTGTGTGTGTGTGTGTGTGTGTGTGTGTGTGTGTGTGTGTGTGTGTGAACAGAATGGCGTTACTCTCTGGAGAACAGCTTGTACACGCGTCCGTCGGCAGTTTGTCTTTTTCATGGTGCATCAAATGTTCAAAGAGGCTTTTCAGCAGAGAATGACTTCACAGCGCAGCAGTTGCCTCGGTCTCTCATCCGTCTGACCCTACAGTGAGCGGGCTCCACGCCGCTGCCCGTCCTCACCACACACTCTCTGTAATGTTTCACATTACTCAGTTTCAATCTCAGCTCAACCGTACATAGTTTGTTTCACAATTGAAACCTTTTTCCCGACGACGCTCCCTTTTGTCCTTCATTTATTTTAAATGCATTCCTCCTTGCTGCTCTTTCTTTATTTTCCATCTGTCTTTCATGTCTTTTATCACTCCTTAGGCAGAGTTAATCTCTCTTTTCTGCGTCACTAGCCCTGATCGCCTCCTAATCACACAGACAAATGCATATGCAAGCACACACATGAACGGGACGCGCGCACACACACACACACACACACACACACACACACTTGGCTGGAGAGTGGTGAGTTGAAGGAATAATTAAGTGATAATTGAGATCTTTTAATGATTTGATTCAGTGGATCTGTGCATTAAGTGCATGTGAAAGTGAGGCACTCAACTCTCTAGCCTATTACCATGACCTTGACTTTAGTGAACACATCAGCTATAACATGAGGAAAGGTTAGAGGAAACTTAAAGGTTAACACATAAACACGTATGTAGATCCACAAACCAATGCACGCACAAACACACAACTGCTTTGTAGCAATGGGCTATAAAACTTATTCACACACTCTTGGACAGAGCGCTGTTGTCATGGGGATATGAAATTTAATGCTTCAGAAGATGATGTGGTAGTTGATTGTCCTGAGTGTGTGTGTGTGTGTGTGTGTGTGTGTGTGTGTGTGTGTGTGTGTGTGTGTGTGTGTGTGTGTGTGTGTGTGTGTGTGTGTGTGTGTGTGTGTGTGTGTGTGTGTGTGTGTGTGTGTGAGTAAAACGTGCCTGATTTGCAGATATACACTAAGTGTGCAGTCCATACTGTGGTTAATTAAGTGGGAGAGCGATGTTAAACTCAGTGGTTTTTATTAGTAAGGCAGTGAGTGAGAGTGCATCATCAACTGCTCTCTGTCTGTCTCCTTTTTGCTCGCTAAAGAAGAAAAAAAAGTGAGAAAACGCCAACACATTTCACATTTTCATTATGATCCATGTTGTCAGATCTTTCCACTGCAATTCATCCTCGACTAAAGCTACCACTTCTTATTAAATCCACAGTGTGTTCTGGTTGTCCTGAGTGTGCACCTGGTGTTTTCTATACAACCTCTGCTGTACAGTTACTTCTGTGTCTCCACAGCGTTAACAGGCATATTCACACCCGCTTGCTTTACCTGTGTAGGTAGGAGTGGATGAGTCGGTGTAGCTAAGTATTTAACAAATCTACTAGAGGTTTGCCAACATGGCCACCCTTCTGCTGAGGGCTAAGCTTCAACAGACACTCCTGACTCATCATGATTCACTTTTTGATGCTCAAAGCATCTTTGAGCATGCAGATGTGCAAAAACCTGCAGGCACATTTTCCAAATAATAGTTCAAAAGAAGAGGAGACTGTTGAAAAAGCATGTGAGGTGTTTCAGTGATGACGTGGACTAGCTGATCATCTTAAATGATCATCGCATGTTAAATGGCACAAGGCACATCCGTGACCTTGTGTTACCCCATCCCTAATTTAAATTCACCAAACAATTATTAATGAAAATACATTTTCGCATTGATTGTTATACTTTTTATTTATTAATATAAATAAAATTAAGATTTGACCTTAGGTGAAGATGGGCCACAGTCTAGGATATTCATCTGTCGTGTACAAATCTCGAAAGTCATCGGAAAGCGTTCTTTATTGTTTGTTTAAAATTATCTTTTTAAAGTTAGTCAAAATCACCCATCTAAATATATATTGGCATTAACATGTAATGTCAGAATTAATCATTTTGGTTTTTACTCTGTTAATGACACAATATTTCCATACCATGCACATATCATGCAGCTCTTCAGCTACGTCTCCTCTCACGCAAAAGCTCAGTCTAGACAGATCTGAGGTTTAGGTTTTATATTGTATTTTTACCTGGCCTAACTTAGACTGATGTCATCATATTTGATGTTTAATAGTTAAATGGTCAACTTTACTCATATTTTTATACATTTGCAGTGGTCTCTAGTAGGAATGAATGCCTTGGAAGTCGTTCTCTGGGGGAAAAAAAGCTCTGGTGTGCCTGTTTGATGACATAGGTGTCAGCCAGAGGAGAAAGGAGCTTCAGACTGCAGGATTTCTGTTTGGACATCTCATCTCTGACTGGCTAACAGCAACACAACTTTACCACTGACTCTGTTTGCTTTGCAACATTGATGTTTTATCTCTACAAATAACACAAGCCTGAAGGAGTTCTGCTGTGTGGTGGAATTGCTAATGCTAATGGTTAGCTTCTACTCGTCAAGATGGTCTCTGCTGTTTCCTGGATGCTAAACCAAAGACAACCTTCCCTGTAATGAGCCAAGATGGGTGAGTCCATTAAGAGTTAAGAGTTAGACTATTTTGGCATGTCAGTACAAGAGGGGCGGAGGGTGACTTGCTCTTTAAGAAAGAACCACACTACAAAACTTTATTTTATTTTATTAGTTGGTTTATTCTAAGTTGTTATCATCTGTGTAAAATGCTGAATGGTGATGGCTGGTTGGTTACAGGTGTGTTTTACCTGTTGTAACATAAGAGCTTGTTGTTGTTGCAGCAGGGCCTGGAGCTGGGGAGGGGACAGGATCTGCTGCATCTGCTGAGGAGTGATCATCTGAGGACTCATCATAGCCATAGACACAGGAACCTGGAGACAAAACAAGGAGGGAATACATTTTTTTTATTTTTACACAATAAGAATATTACCAAGAAACGCTAAGACAACTCAGTCAGTTATTGGGTGAAGCTGAGTGTGAAAAAGGCCCAGTCAGCAGGAAGCCTTCAGCATGACCGTGCCTGCAACCCAACGCCTAACTTAAAACAAACAAACTGCAGTAAAAGAGGTGTGCTGGCATAGACAGGTTTGGCTAAAGAGGAGCATTGTCTCTTATTCTCTGTTGTTAGTCACTGTGAAGAAGAGCTGGCAACATCAGATAAAGATAAACAGCCGCAAATACAGACGCATATTGTTGACACTTTCCTGCACAAAGATGACGCTGTTAAAAACACGTCAATTTCCGTAGCAGCCGTCTGCGATAAAAGGGCAGATGTGTAATCTCCCGGTAAAATATAAAATCTTATCTGCTTTTCTAAACACATGATTACAACTGGCTCTGATTCTCTCTCTCCATAAAAGTCGGGACGGGCTAAGAGGAAAAGAACAACAAAGTGAGTATCTGATGAGATAATCATAGCATCAGATAAAGCTGCAGGCAGCTCACGAAACAAAGAGGAGATTGGACAGAGTTGTGATATTTGCAGATTGTGTTGTGCAACTGTGCTGAACATTCATGCATTGTACACAGAAATGCACAGAGATGCTATTCTGATTACAAACACGGAGGACAGACTTGCCACATAAATATGAAACCGAGAGGTCAAACGCGCACGCGAAAATGACAGAAACCACAGGAGGAATCCTGCTGACAGAGCACTTTAGAAAATTTTGGAGCAACAGATACAAAATACAGTCAGTGAAGAGGAAAATGAGACGAAACAGGAACATGTTTCTTTTTTATCTGTTTGATGGACGACTGCTTTCTCTTTTGCTGTTTAGACAACAATTAACGTTCAATTCAATTCAGTTCATTTGTACAGAGTCATCTCAAGGCACTTTAGAAAGAAAACATTCCAGTTCAGTTCATTATGCTAACTAGTTAAATGTTTCCACTGTAAGGAAGCCCATCTGACT
Source organism: Nothobranchius furzeri (assembly GCF_043380555.1). Taxonomy (NCBI): domain Eukaryota; kingdom Metazoa; phylum Chordata; class Actinopteri; order Cyprinodontiformes; family Nothobranchiidae; genus Nothobranchius; species Nothobranchius furzeri. The sequence goes on along the minus strand of NC_091743.1, from coordinate 51,468,493 downwards.
GCATGGAGTCACTGGCTTGTTGTGTCAGTAATCTTCATACTGAGCAAGCATGTAGCGACAGTGGGGAGGAAAACTCCCCTCACACAGGAAGAAACCTCCAACAGAACCTGGCTCAGCAGGATCAGCTGTCCGCCACAAACTTTACAACATTTTTATCTTCTATTTCTCTGTATGATGATGTGATGAGTTGGTCAGCACAGGTGGGGCTGGGATGGGACCACTGGCAGTTCTGGGGTGGGGCTACAGGGGCTAAATTTGTTTGGCCCCCGAAAGGACCCCTGTCCTGTCACTCATCCGTCATTTGTGCAATGAACAGCTAATACGTGGATGCAATTCAGAGTTCAACCACTAGTGGTACTAATGAATCAAATAGGAATTTCCAGCCTGGAATCTTCTGTGAGGATCTTGGACTAATACTTGGCTCCTCTACAAAAACTGTGGCCCCTTGATGGGCCCAGACACGGAAAAATCCTAAATCCGCCCCTGGATGGGAGAGGAGGATGAGATATGAACACAAATGACTCGAGTAGCAGAATAGAAGGACTGATTCTGAGTGGTGGCGTTGTTGGTGAAGGAACAGGGAATGGAGATGAGGATGGGTGGGGGGGGGGGGGTGAGATGGGTGCCTCTTGGCGTCATGCCAGCGTGCCCCCGCTGCTGGGCCTTGTCAGTCTAAGCTGCCAAATGAAAAGCTATAATTAATTGCTCTTGTGCACATCCCATTCTTCCTCTCCGACTACTCGCACGTTTTATTTTATACACACCGCCATTGACATTTTCAAGTCACAGGCGTAATAATTACTGGAGTTATAGCACCTTTCTGTGTGTTGGCTCACGTTCTGATGCCTGAACCACATGTGCGTTCCTATGTATGTGTGTGTGTGTGTGTGTGTGTGTGTGCGTGTGGCAGGCTGAATGTTGAGTAGTTAAGGTTTGACGCCATTAATTGCCCCTATAATCTAATATCACAAAGAGTGGTGATTATGGGGCATGCGTTGCCACTGCCATACGACACCGTCAGCCTCGAAGCCCCCACCACAAAACAAAAGCCTCGCCATTAGCGATTTGACGGGCCAGGACAAAAGCGGCCTCACAATGCAGAATTATATTTTCATTCGGCTTTGTCTCTCCTGGTGAATGATTTCTCTCCTTTCATTGGACTGTGAATAGGGAGAGTCTGAAAAGCCGGGTGATTTGAAGTCAGCCATTTATTAAATGCATTTAATTTTTCCCCCCGCTGTCGTCCGTTTTCTTTTTTTTTTTTCTTCTTCATGTTGCATGTTAATTTAAAAGAGGGAGATGCGTGGTAGATTAGTGGGAGGGGAGGTGAAGCTGGTGGGGAGGAGGTTTGTGAGAGTAGGTGCAGGCTGGAGGAGGAGTACTATCCACATGGTAAAAAAAAAGAATGGAGCGAGGAAGGAGGGATAAACGTAAAATAATGGTTAGGAGACAAAAGCGTGTGTTTAAGATACAAAAATAGAATAAGACTGTAAAGAAGTAGGTTTGTGGAAGAAGAGATGTGGCCTAGAGCCCACAGCGATGAAATGTGGGTGAACAGCCGTTGCTGTATTAAGTCCAACCGCTAATAATAGAGAGATTACAAAATATAAGACATCAGTCATGTCATTAATATGCAAAAATAAGTCACAAGTAGTCTTACAGAGCACACACACACGCTGGCAAATACACACGCTTCAGACGGGCCGGGAGGCTGACAGAGGTCAACCTCTTGCTATGGATGGAGGGAGCTGGGGGGAGGCAGGGATGGAAGGAGGACAAGAGAAGCAAGGGACAGCCCTGTCGTTTACAGAGAGCGGAGGAGTAATTAGAGGCGTTGTTTGAAAAGGGAATTTAACTGATTAACAAAGGAAGAAAGAAGGAGCTGGGGAGTGCCCGGAAGATGGGGAAGGAGAAGGAGGAGAAAGGCACCAGGTCCCAGAGGAGAGAAAGGAGAGGAAAATGAAGCTTGCATTTCAATGAGGCTTCATCCCTCCTCTCCTCTCTTCTCCCTTGATGACTTTTCTTTTAAATGAGAGAGGAAAGCCTTTCACCACTTTCCATTTCAGATGGAACCTCGGGAAAGGAAGAAGGATCCGTATCTGATGCTAAAGCAGCCGGCAGCCGGGCTAAACCGGCCAAAGCGTCTGCATCATCTCCACCATGGAAATAAACTAAACCCTCTACTTTAACCGTGGTTCATCTTTTCATCAACAAAAACACACATTCTTTAAGAAGGCAGAGCTAATGAATCACAACAACCATTACAAAATATTAAAAGCAACATTAAAATAAATCCATCATTTATTAGACTTTGGAAGTGAAGAGTTCAGAAAGAAAGCGTCACACTAGGCCGTGATGCCTTTTGGGGAGCTCCTAAAGTGTTTCAAAACATCCATGAAGGTTTCTAATATCCCTTCTTCACAAGCTGCAGAGCCTTGCTCTTGTTATTTCAGTTTGGGTTAGGGTCTTCTCAATTTGGTTGCTGTGTGTTAAAGAAATGCAAGAAAGGAGATGATTTTAGAAGTGGTTGGCAACCAAATTACAAATAAAATTAGACACACTTGAAGCTGTAGTCCATAGACTTCATCAAGGAGGAAGGAGCTGACAGGCACGCTTCATGATTAGCACAATTAGCCCTGCAGCGCTAACGGACAGGTAATCCAGACTTTTCCCGCTCTGGCCACATGCACCATCATGTTGCGAACAGAGAGACTTAAAACTGACTTGTAAGAGTTTAATAATGAAAATAAGAAACTGATGATTCATCAAAGCACTAAAGTGTATTTAATAAAAGTGGATGATAAAAAAATCCCAACAGTGCTGAGGTAAAAACGGGCAACAACGGAACACTGGTGTTAAAAAAAGGGGTATTTTTTGAAAAGGGATGAGTTATTAATGGACGTGGAACAGCTGGGTAGACTGGTCGATCAGGAACTGCTGTGAGAGGCGGGAGAGCTGACGAAAACAAGGAGCAGAAAACAGGAAGGCAGGAAAATCTGTAAAAGATAAGAAAAATGTCCCGACACAACACAAACCAAAAAGCTAAACGCAAAAGCCAAAACTCACAAACGTGTTTATTCCAAAACTGGCGCAACTGCACTGAAAACACAGTCAGATCCAGGATGCTCAGAGGGAACAATCAGGTGGAAAGTCGTCTTCAACATATGGAGTAAAATGCATTTTTCAGATGAATGCCACTATATATTAAATGTATTTTGTTGTCTTTTTATATCATGCTCAAGCATGAGCTGTAATGTGCTCATATTAGTGTTTGATGGCAAAGAGTGGTGAGAAGAAAGGAAGCTATAATCAGCTTCTAAACGGGCTCTCAGTTTAACCGATGCAACCTCTGCCTTCGGGTCCATAGGGACACACAGGAGAGAGGAATAATTGAAAAAAAAGACAAGAAGGGAGCAGGAGGAGGAGAGAGTCTGACACAGTCCCCCTCCTCACCTTCCTCACCCCCCTGCCTGGGAAGGAGCAAGCCTCAGCGCTGTTTATCCCTGTCACTGAGCATTACCACCTCACCCTGAAGCTGACTCTCCTGTCTCTCTCTCTCTCTCTCTCTCTCTCTCTCTCTCTCTCTCTCTCTCTCTCTCTCTCTCTCTCTCTCTCTCTCTCTCTCACACACACACACACACACACACACACTGGATGGATTTGTTTACTGCATGATTGTTTCAGTAACAAGTTCACCTGAAGGTTCACCGTGAGGCCTCTGCTGATTGGTCCGTGTCCAGATCTGGCATCACATCATCGGAAGGAAAACAAAACTTTGGCAGATGACACGATGTTGGTTTGTTCCATCATTACACAGCTTGTTGTAAATTATCCTTGTGGGTTCAGGATTTGTTTGTTCACTAGCTCTCGTCGCTATCACTCCCTCCGTCTCTCAGTCCCTGCAGGTAAACAGCCTGTCTGTGCTCATCACGTCAACAGATGAAGGGAGAGAACGAGATGGGAAGGAGGCAAAAGCTGGCGGCGAGGGGGGTCAGGCAGAAGAGAAAAGTGTTTAAGTGAAAGCGAGAAATAGGAGGGCCAACTATGCTGAGAGTGTTTGGAGCTCGGGGCCAGGCCCCCTCTGGAAATAAAAGGGCCCCTTTGTGTGTGCTGAGTACCCCTCCTCCAGCTAATCTGAAGCAGAGCCAGGGGCCACATGTCTCTCATGATGAGAGAAGCCAGGTGGGGCTGGGGATGATGTGGGCATCCTGCAGCTTCGGTCTTCAGACCTTTATTTTGCTGAGTAATGATTGGGATTGTGGCTGTGCTGGCCAACAATGCATGTGTGTGTGTGTGTGTGTGTGTGTGTGTGTGTGTGTGTGTGTGTGTGTGTGTGTGTGTGTGTGTGTGTGGTTTGTCTTTCCTTCATTTATTCCCTGAATAGTTTGATTTTTTTGTATGAAGTTAAAAAAAAGTGAGAAATTTTTGAAAATGAAGAGAGCCAGTCTTTATGAAATGATTATTTCACAAAGTATCCAATCAGTGTTATTCGGGTAGAGATGATCCTGTGCTTGTTGAAGCTCATTTCCTGCCGGTCTGTGACAAAAGTACGAGAAAATACGTTCATTTTTAACGGGGATCTGAGGGAATTAGTTGCTAAGTCACGCTGAATGACATTTGTGCGAGTGGAACTTATCTTAATGTTTAGTTAGGAGGTTTCTGCAACCCTACAAGGCACTTTACAAAACAAACAGTAAGTCACCTAGGCACACATTCCTTCACACGCTAATTGTGATGAGCTACATTTTAGCCACAGCTGCTCTGGGTCGCCGAACACAGGCACCACAGATCCCTCTGACTACCACCAGCGGGCAAGGAGGGTTACGTGTCTTTCCAAGGGACAAAAAGACTGCAACAGACTGAAATCCAAGACTGGCATGAAAGTCCTCTGCCAATGCCCATACCATACCAGCGTTTATTTATATAGCACTTTTAAAACGCAGCATGGGAGCTGCCCAAAGCACTGCACAGGCTAAATCAAAACACAACCAATCCAAGCAACTAAAACAGAAGACTAAAATACCGATCACAGCAGAAAAAACATGAGGAATCCTAAGAACAAATTAAAACAATAACACAAGAACACAACAAGTCGCTGTCTAAAAGCCACATCGTAGAAGTGGGTCTTTAAACGAGATTTAAAAACCGCCAATGATGGAGCCTGCCAGCCCTATGTGGGTCTCTACTGCCTCTATAAATGCTACAAACATGAAAAAAATAAATAAATAAAATGAAACATCCATCCATTTTTTGTCAGGGTTTGGGTTCGGGAATTATGTGGCTAAAACAAGCCATTTCAAAAATTCCCCTTTTGTGATGTCACAAAATGAGAGAGAGAGAGCTTCTGCTGAAGTAGCAGCAGCTCTATTATGAGCCCCTCGTGTTTCTGGAGCTTTTCAGGCTATAGCAGCCTATGTTGGGGGTAGATGGGCATGGTCATTTGCAGCTTGTTTTCTTAAAGCGATGGAACCCTGAAACGGCTCATTCTGGAAGGCACTGAAAATGTCAAGAATAAAACTACTGAAACAACTTTATAGGAGTGGGATTTAAAGCAAATAACTTCATTAACCTAACCTTAGAACTATTGCAACTTAAAAAAAATCATTATACACCCTGTGTTGTTAATGGTTTGTGAGAGAATAATTCCTCTAAAAGGTTTCTCCACCACGAGAAAAGAAGTCGACTGAACTGCTACTCATATAGATACAGGACAGATGTGGAAAGCACAGCTCTTTCTGACAGAAAAAAGGCGGAATAGAAAATAAAACTTTAGAAAGGACAGTGAAAGGCCGGCAAGTTCAGGTGGATAATCCCACACCCCCAATCCCCTCCTTCACCCCCTCCCTCCATCTAACGCCCCAGTGCTTCAGAATAAAAATGGCAACACGTTTCCAGCAGAACGCACGAACACACACACACACACACACACACACACACACACACACACACACACACACACACACACACACACACAGGGAACTGTTATTGACCATATTTCATTACTGATTTCACTCATGTTTCAAATGACAAAATAAGACTTTCACACTTGAGTGGTCAGACCCGAACCTTTCCTCTCCATCCTCCTCGTCTGTCTGTCCGCCCCTCGGTCTAGAGCCGAACCCAATTCACTGGGCGCTCAGCCTCCTCCCATACACCCCTCACAAACTGTCAGGATCCCATACGATACACCCCCCAAACACACACACTCAGCCACAATCCCTCCACATCAAATCAGAGAAAGTGCCAGTTAAGCACTTCCTAGAGTGGACTAAAGGAGTGCTCTGGGAAAAACACTTCAACATAAAAAAAAAATTTAAAATAATAGAACTCCAGTCGAACAGACTTTAGAGAGTTAAACACTCATACAGTTAAAACTAAACCTTGTCTAAATGTTCGGCCTTTGCCTTTAATATTAAAGAAAATTAACAAGAAATAATCCTGGAAAGTCTAAATAAAATTATGTAAATTTTCTGTCATAAAACCCAAAGTTCTACCTGTCCAAACAGTAATGTGAGTGAGTTTCCTCCCTCTGCCTCTCTCCCGTGTGGCTCCTCATCCCGCCTCATCCCAGCGCTGTGGTGTAAGCCCTCTCCAGAGAGCAGGGAGCCCCCGCTAATTAGCATAACTCTAATGAGCCTTTTAATTTTTTTCCTAATTAAACGTGCTCCTCAATAATACATGAAAACAGGACGCCGTGCGATTCAATTACATACGTATGGGCCGTGGCCAAGCACACGCCTTAATCTGTAGGTGTGCCAAGTGCCAGTGTGTTAAGTGTGCCAAGCATGTGTTTGCCAAGCAGTGCCTATGTGTGTCGGCTTGTGTGTGCCAACTGTGTCCACCGGTCACGGAGGCGTGCTGCATATCACGCTGGGTAATCCGTAAACTGCCACTCTGCGTGCCAGCTACATGCCCACCCGTGCTCTTTGCAGAACCGGTGCCACAAGCAATTAGACCAATTAGGTCCAACACCTCTCTGACAAACACAGAGCATGAAGTTATCCAAATTCCTCAGGGTGACGCTATCCATGTCTGTGAGTCAAAGGAAGAAATATTCATTAATTAATACCACAATTAGGAATAAAATCCAAGTATGAAACACGTTTGAACCGATTTTAGCAGAACACCGGTCAGATTCATGACCACCTCTACAAAGATGTTCTCTTTTTTTGGATGTTTTGCTTAGTTTGTTAGAACAACTCACATTTTTCACTGCAATTGCTTTTCTAAAGACTTGAACTGTTGTTAGGTTTCTCCTGAATATGACACCACACACACACACACACACACACACACACACACACACACACACAAGTATGAGGCAGGATGATACCATCTCCCACAGCCAGCCAAACACACAGAGCGTCTCTCAACAGCCAATCAAAGCACAGATAGAATCTTCGAGTTTCTCTTTGCTCTTCGCTCAGATCCTCCCTTCTATTATAAATAAAGAGAAGGAATATGATTTGTGGGGGGTGTTGGTGAGCTGGTGGAGGAGCTTGTCAACGCACACCGAGGTTTCTCCCGGAGTCGAGACACGAAAAAGAAGTCCTCCCCGCTCGCCACGTCTGTCTGTGCCGTTCTCCCTCAGAGAGAAGAGGAAAAATCTAATTATCGAGCCCCTAAAGATCTCATTATTGGCTCAGGCTCATTTGCATGTGTGAGAGCGGCTCAGCGGGAAGCAACCTGAGGACGGCCATTTTGATCCCGATGTGAGCCACCGAGCAGTGGTGTGCTGTCACCTTTAGAAATGACCGACGTCCGCTTCACTTACACAGATCTTCAGCCTGTGCTGGTTTAATAAATGCTGTAAACAACTTTCTGTTTTCAGACTTTGACTTTCAGCTTTGATGTTTGTTTTTAGATCCAAGCACACGCACATGTACTTGAACCCAACTGTATGTGTGTGTGTGTTCATGTAAGGCGTGTGAGCTGACAGCTCAGACAACAGAGATGTCGCATGGCTGCCCCTGAGGAGTGCTGAGGCTCTGCAGGTCAGGCAGCAACAAACAGCACAAACAAGACAGAGATGGAGAGTGGAGAGCAATATTTCCATGTGTGTGTGTGTGTGTGTGTGTGTGTGTGTGTGTGTGTGTGTGTGTGTGTGTGTGTGTGTGTGTGTGTGTGTGTGTGTGTGTGTGTGTGTGTGTTCGAGGGAGAGAAAGAGGGGGAGGTTGTAGTTTTCTCATGTAAGAAACGTTGAAACGAAGCAGGTCAACCGAGTGTGTGTTTGACCTGCGTCTCTGTGCAAATGCTCGTTCAGAAACACGACTGCTCTGTTTAGGAACCTCTGCAGAACAAACTTTGGGTTTCTCTATGAAATCACACAAGATAGGACTCTAAAGAGAAAGTACAGTAAATGAAACAGACATTTTCAGAGATAGAAAATAGCTCTAGTTTATATTTTTGTATTTAAAGCTTTTTTTTTCAGTCAGAGAAAAAAGCATACCCTGACTAGAGTCTGTTTCATCCTACAATGACCCACAACACACCCATGAACTGTGTCAGCTATATAACCTCAACTATACTGAGTGGTCAAGTATGTAATATTCTATTCATTAACATTATTAGTAGTACAATGCTTTTATTTAGTTGTATCTTTTCCTGTTGTAACAGTTGCATGGCGACTGGTCATTGACAAAACTCTATTGATTATGTCTAAACTTCAGTCATGTTTTTGGATTGTTTTCTCATTCTTGCAAAATCCTTCAAGCTTCAACTTCAGTTTTCTGGTTCTGTGGAACATCGATGGGAACAATTATTAATGAATTTTACACCTCTTTTGTTTAAAGAATCTGGAGAATGTCTCCTTAAATCAAACATCCAATAAATGTTAGGCCTGAAGTTTTTCACCTTCAGAGCCTTCATTGATCCATTATTCTCCGTGCCTTCCATCCGCGTTCCACTTCTTCCTATTCTCCTGTCCCACACTTCCACGATGCAGCTATTTAGGTTTCTGACCTGCT
>NC_091743.1:51434527-51454527 GCF_043380555.1 Nothobranchius furzeri | reverse complement strand
GAGGGAGGCCTAAAAAGGAGGCCCAACAACAGAGCCTTTGTGCTGCCGTGGTGCACACAAACTCATGCACAAAAACACACATACACACATGTACGCACACATCAGCGGTGTCAGACAGGTTTTATTAGAGTTAGAGAGAGAGAGAGAGAGAGAGAGAGAGAGAGAGAGAGAGAGAGAGAGAGAGAGAGAGAGAGAGAGAGAGAGAGAGAGAGAGGGAGAGAGGGAGAGGGAAGAAGGAGGAGGAGGAAGGGGAAGGAGGGGTGAGGAGGTCACCGCTCAGCTTGGAGGCCCGAGAGCACAGTGTGAGTGTGCAAGTGTGTGGGTGTGTGTGTGTCAGTTCGGTGTGTGAGTTCTTCTGACTTTTCATCGCGCCCCTCTGTAAATCATCGCCTCTGACACAGCCTTTAATAACAGTGCATTTTTTAATTCTGCAGGGTCAGACACGCACGCACACACACACACACACACACACACACACACACACACACACACACACACACACACACACACACACACACACACACATACACACACACACACATACACACACATCTATGCAAATTGATTACTTTCTCTTTTTAACATGATTAAAAAAATGTCTCACAACTGTGATTCCTTAAAAGAAAGGCGTGGTGGTTGGCCAGTTAGAAAATACATGAAAGAAAAACACTACTTATGTGCCTCAGGTGTGTGTGTGTGTGTGTGTGTGTGTGTGTGTGTGTGTGTGTGTGTGTGTTTGAGTCTGGTTCAGGTTGCTAAAGCAAACAGGTTTGTGTATGTGATGAATCTGACTCCTAATCCCCAGTGTGTTTGGGGTGACACAGGGGGCAGGGGGACAGAAGGAGGAAGAGAGAGAGAGAGAGAGAGAGAGAGAGAGAGAGAGAGAGAGAGAGAGAGAGAGAGAGAGAGAGAGAGAGAGAGAGAGAGAGAGAGAGAGAGAGAAGAGAAAAGAGAAGGAGTGAGAGAGAGATGGACAGATAAAGAGAGTGAGAGGGAGCAAGAGAGAAGGAGTGAGAGAACGAGCGAGAGAGAGAGAGAGAGACGGATAGAGAGAGAAAAAGAGACAGAGACAAGAGAGGGAGAGAGAAGGAGCAAGACAAAGAGAGAGAAAGAGAAAGAGAGAGAGAGAGACAGGTGGGTACCATATGTTTGAGTAATCCGTCAGCGCTGACTGAGGTCCATTGTTGACGGCCAAAACGAAACAAACCCCCTCCTACCGTCTTCTCCTTGTCCCCCCTCACCCACAGATAAACAGCCCCCGGGGCAGACAGTGGGCTGTCCTTGAGGGAGAAGGAGCAGAAAGGAGGGGGGGTAGTTGGGAGGACCAGCGAGGTGAGGGGGAGGCAGGTGGTTTCAGATTGCTATACTTTTAGTTTGAGAAGAAGGAAAAAAGAGGAGCATATGTGAGGATGAGAGATAAGCTCATTGTTTCATCTGATGTTTCCACAGAGGAGCTAAATGTTTCAGCAGCGTCTGAGGCCACAAATCTCTCCAAAACAAAAAATAAAAACTTCCAACAACCAGGGAAGGAAGACTTGCAGCAAATCTCTCCTCCCTTCCTCTCCCTGCCTGAGAAGAGAGGGACTGCTGAACAGAGTCGGGGTGAGGACGCAGCAAAGGGCTTGTCACACCCAGCTGCCTCTCCACAGGTCTGCATGCTTTTTGATTTTGGATCATTGGGAGAGGTTGGGTTCAGAGAAGCAGTGGATCTCCTTTATTTTACCCCCACAGCCGTCTTTCTTTAGCTCCCCCCTTGAAGCATTGTCACTGAAGCTGAAAGCCCGGCTAAAGCTCTGGCGTTGTTGTCATCCTCATGGGTGATCCCTGTGATCCCCTGTATCCATTTGAACCGCTTCTCCTCAGTCTAGCACCAAAAAAGAACTAAAAAACTAAGCACCTTCGAACTCCATAAAGCCCTCAGCTACTTTAATTCATTTCCTCCTTCTGTCTCATTCTCCATGGCTCCACAGGTTTTCCCCGGCTCCAAGTCTCTCTTATCTCTGATTGCTTCCCTTTCATTGGGTGCTCAGAGGGACTCACGATCACAGAGAAGATGAAACAAGACTAAGATGCAATGCAATCGACAACGCATGCTAATTTGTTAAAAGGATTGATGATGATACACAGTTTACAGTAGTGACTTTAGAGGCATTCATATCAACACCCTTCTTACACAATGGGAGATCAATAAGAAAGCGATGGTTAGTAGGACTGCTTTGTGATTTTCGCTTACGAGTGTGCGTGTGTATTACATCTTGGTTACACACTCACAGTGAAATCCTGTGCATCCAATCCGCCAATCAACAAAAAAGTCCCAACGAGCCAGTTTAGGCAAAGATCATCTCATTTAGGTGAAATATCTATCCCAGGGTATTTGCCACAACTCAGATGCACAGAAAATCACTCTCATCTACTTAACTGAAACTCAACCATTTGTAACAACGTTTGTGTTATTTCTGGCATCCGTCTCAAAATCAGTTAACTCAAAAAGCCAATCAGCTATAGCGAGCCTAGATTACACCCATCTTGCCAAGTTGCAAGTAGCAGCTATGCTAGGAGAGAGGACATTCTGTGGTGATATCATATGCAATGTGACAACGTCCGATTTGTAGTCATGATGATTAGAGCTTCGATGCAGGGACCGGGACAACTCTCTCCCTTATCCTGTTCCCTGAGCGGGTTTACTTAACAGCATCCAGAATGAAAATGAATCGTGCATGTGGGAATTCCCCGCTAGTTGATTCTACTCGCCAATCGGAGGAGGTAGGCGTAATTTCAGCCGGCCAATCGGTCCGTAGTGTCAGCTTGGTCCCAGTTGGACCGCTGGGGAGGAGGTCTGAAATAAAGAGTCGCCTGACCCATGTGTGAAACCAAATTCCAGTTCCAAACTGGTCCCGTACCCGATCATGCCAACGCTAACGTGTAAGCACTTTTAGGCTCCCTATAGACACCTAGTGACATCCAGAATTTACTCCAATGCTAACAGGGAAGCTAAGCCACTTTTTCATACTTTCTATACTTCAAATAATTTTCTTGAGTCAGAGTGTGCTAAAATGCTAAAATGCTAAAATGACCCTTTACAGGGTTAATAAAAAGTCACTCAAACCCCATCGCCCTAGCAGTTTTCACACACTACTAGTTTCTTCTACAATCTGCTCTTTAACTGTATTATTTCCTGCTATTTAAGCTGTTTACTTTATATTTTCTCTACGTGTTTTTCTCCCCAGAAGAAGCTACAATGATGTTCTGCTGAGCTATGGTGGCCTCTCGGAGGAGGTCATCGGCTTGAACACTGTTGCTAACCATTTAATCATTCTCCCTCTCCTGATAATAACTTTTTACTTTCTTTGACAATGAATGTGCTACTACTAGTTTAGTTTAGTTTAGTTTAACCATAGAAACATTACTTGGTATATATGTTGTGTGTACGTGCGTGCGTGCGTGCGTGTGTGTGTGTGTGTGTGTGTGTGTGTGTGTGTGTGTGTGTGTGTGTGTGTGTGTGTGTGTGTGTGTGTGTGTGTGTGCTCTGTCTTCTCGATCCCCAGTGAGTCGTGGTGGATGGTTGCTTATACTGAGCCAGGATCCTCTGGAGGTTTGCATCAAGTCACTGACACTAGTCAGTGACTTGATGCAATCTGCTGGGTTCCTTATATAGGAAACTTTTTTCTGATTTGCTTAATCAACTGACCTGATTTGGAATGTTTACTATTTGAAATGCCTTGAGACGACTTGTCTTGATTTGGTGCTATATAAATAAACTTAAATTGAATTGAATTGAATTGAATGAATTGAATGGGTCCAACTTCAGAGTTGCCAGGCCGCTACCTGCTGGTGGTGGAGCTGCAGTCTGCTTCCAGCTTGTTTCCTGCAAGTTTTAGATCATGAACACGGCTGCTTTGTTTGATTTAGTGATGAATTGCTCCTGTAGACACTAATGAAGGCTGAAGAGACATTTCAGCAGATAGATTAAGATGTTAAATAGACAAATGCACAGCAAGAAGATTAGACCACAGAGTGAGAAGACCACAGATAATTAATAATGGACACTGGGGTGTGCTACTAAATGGCCAAGTGTGCCTCCCAATGTTGGGGATAACCCTTAGCAACCAAAGTTTAGCTTGAAACCTGATAGATTCTTTATTCTTGTGTTTGCAAATGCTGATTATATTTTGAGTGTGGTTTGCTCCAGAAGTTACTGAGTGATAAATGTACATCTAGTGATTACTGTCTGAAGGTTTCATGGTAATTAGTCCAGTGGTTCATGTGATGTTTGGCTAGCAAATCCGTATCTCCTTCCTTTTATCTTTTGTTAGCATGGCTAAAAATATTTTTCCTATCTGCTGCTTCTCTCGCCATCTTCCTACAGCTCAATGTTACTCACAGAGAAGTTTATCTGGCATGTTTTCCCAAGTAGCCTTGTAGCCACTGCCTGTTACTTTTTAGAAATCTGTTGCCCATACTCTTGTTCATCACAGACAACAGATATGCATTCAACAAGAGTCTTAAAATAGACTTTCAGAGATTACTAATGGAAGCTGAATCTTGTGAATGCAGCTGTTGGCCTCATGAGGAAACCCCCATCTTCCACAACCTCTCAGTCTAAACAGCTACAGCTTTGGCTAGCCAGCGAATGGCACACTGCATCTGATTGTAAAATCACAGCTTTTCATCGTGTAAGTTCTTCACCTAACTCACTGGATTTGGAAGATGCCCGAGGTTGGTTTGTTACCTTCAAAAGTTTTAAAATAAAGTAAACCCTTTCATGATTCAATTTTTCTTCAGTCCACCTTACATTCTGTAAAATTAGCAGGATTGATTCTTTTTTTTTTTTTTACTCTTTAAGTCCGGAAATACAAGTTGCTTCATTGCAACAGAAAGAGGAAAGTCTGCTGAGCAGATAGCAGTGTGGTACAGGAAGAACTAGTGATTGTGGTCTTTAGAGTTAAGGGAGAAAAAACAAAGCACTAACAATGTTTCTTGCTGTGTTAGCCGTTAAGCCAGTCATGAAATAATATGTTTAAAGTTGATTCAACAATGTGGAAATGGTAAAAAAAAAAAAAAGATACAGGGTTTAAATATTTAGGAAAGATCAAGTGTTGCCAGGGGGTAAACATATATGTGTGTGTGTGTGTGTGGGGGGGGGGGGGCAGCTTAAACCAAATACTTCCCAAAGCCTGCCAATTTCACGGTGGGTAACAAGTAAACTACACTCTGCCACAGCTTCACCCACTCCTCCAACCAAGCCCCCACAATGCCGCTCAGAAAATGGTCCCATCCCGGAAGTAAGAAAAATTGCAGTTCCACCCTCATCCGCTGGGGGCTGGTGCCAGAAGCGAGCAAATCCTCATTGACTCCCATGTTAAAAATGCCGATTTCACAGCAGAAATAAACATGTTTACAGCCTGGTGCCAAAACATGTTTTTTGTCTAAATTATCTAGTTTATACTCATGACAACTCTGAGGGGGGTGAATTTTTTTCTCACTCTTCTGTTTAAGTGTATTGAAAGCCTAAAATTCTGTATAATTAATGAGCATCCGACACACGTGACCGCCGCCTCAGACCCACGTGACCACAGAGCTAGCTCCGTGGAAAGGCCTCAGTACAGCCTCGGTCTGGCTTGGAAACTGCTCCGGCATTTTGAGTCTCTGTGTTTGTGTATTCTTCTTTGGATATTATTGGTGCAATTGTTGGACAAAATGACTTGCAGTGGTATTAATTGCACTAATAGAGCGTCCAAGGAGTCTCCACTTCATTTTTTTCGGTAAGTTAAAATCTATATTCGTATTTTATGTCACTGCTACCTTTAAACTAGCTGAGTTTACCGAAGTAGCTAGCTAACTATCAGTTTAACATGTAGCATGTACTGTTTAACCATGAAATTTAAATGTAAAATACGGTAAAATAATTAATAGGGCATATTTAGATGGGTAATAGGGTAAAACCCAGTGCATTTAAGATAAAAATGGGTTGAAATATGACGGAGCGCTAAGAGGGAGACTTCTGTGTCCATTCTTCCATCCGGTAATCCCCAGCGGTCAGGCCGGGCAGCCTGGACGATCCGGCGCCTATTTGCTGCGCCTAGCTGCTGCGCGGTCTGACCGCTCGTGGAGTTTTTCATGTCTGACTTTAACCGCATCTAATACTGTATTACGGCGTGAGCGCAACAGCGACAACTTAATATCGATGTGTAAGCAGCCTGAGTGGTAGGGTGTTTTCATCTGAACCCTCCAGCAGGCTATGCTGCACTATTGACGTGTTAGCGCGCGGCGCTAACAACTTAGCGACGTGACATGTCTCTGAGAAAGCGTAAAACACGGACGCTTCTTCTGAAGCGGAAAATAACACCTCTTCTTAAGCAGAGCAGGATGTCGCCTCGGCTCGTTCACGGCCGAGCCGGACTGAGCTCGATAACATTGACCAAGCACAGCCACTGGGCCGTTGTAGCTGCCACCAGGCCTGCTGAAGGAACTCCAGCGGGTTTCATCAGACTCGTAAAGTTTCTTGTTTTTGCTGGGGATTTCTGTATTTTACCGCTCCCTCCTGCAGTCTTCCCCTATTAAAATTTAAAATGTGTAACTTTATGTATTGTGATGAATGACTAATATTCATGTTAAACTGAAACGTTAGGCATTTAGGGGGAAAAAACAAAATAATAAACATTATACAGATGTCAAATAAATCAAACTGTAATTAAACTATATATTTTCAAAGTCATATAGACAGCATGATGGTTTGTGTGATCCGCGCGGTTTCACTTACACCCCTTTAATGATCAGGCTGTTTTTTATTATTTTTATCAGCTGATAGCAGTTAAAATTATGGTAAAAAATAATTTTATCTGTTTTTGATAACTTAATGCCCAGGAAGAGCATCTTCCTGGGCATTAAATATAACCCAAATGTTTTATTATGAGCAGATCTGATGAAGGTTTAGACAAGCAGTCTGCAAAGTAAAACTTGTTTAGAGTCCAAACTCTTACTAAAGCTTTTGAAAAGAAAAAATGGTTGAATTTTGAGAAATATCCACAACAGGGGAGCGAGACCTCTGAAAAATGTATATTTTCTCTGAATTCATAGAATAATGTGAAGATTCTGGGAAAAGTTGGGATTCTGAGATTAAAACGTAAATCTTTCTAATCATAATTCTGGCAGTTTTTGTGTCCTTCTGCTGTGGAAAGTCGTGCAACATGAAGATACTGAGAAGATGCTTACAACCTGTATTTTTATTCCATCCATAAATAAAATCATGAGCTATTTTTTTAATCCAAATTTGATCCAAAGGGCCATCGTTGGTTCCAGACCCGTTCTAGAACATTCCTCTAATCTTAAAGTCATCATCAGTTTCTTCCTTTTAACAAATATTTATTTGTTCAAATATTTAATATTTATAACTGGAATATTTGTTCCTCCCTCTCCCACTGCAGTTAGTCCTGTCCTGCAACCCTGTTTTTGCAGCTTAGTGAAGCCAACCATCACTAACCTGGGGGTGGTTTTGGACCCAGAGATGCGGATGGACTCCCACATTAGCCAGGTGGTTAGATCCTGCTTTTCCCGGCTTCGCCAGCTACCAAAGATGAAGTCCATCCTGAAAGACGTGTCATATTTTCTCCCCAAGCTGGACATGACCGTCATGTATCGGTCCAAAATAGTGTGATGATATTGTGTTTTTGTACATAACAGACTTTTTAACAGACAAATTTGTCGCATTCTCCTACACCTCTTCACGGGCTCGCCACAGTAAATATTCTATTTGGCAAGAGATAAACTTTATTGTATTTATCCTAGTGAATCTATAATTAAACGGGTAAACTAGTAGTAGCACATCCAACATCAAAGAAAGTAAAATGTTATTATCAGGAGAGGGAGAATGTTTAAGTGGTTAGCAGCAGTGTGCTAGCCGATGGCCCCCTCCATGAGGCCACCACAGCTCAGCAAAACGTCATTGTAGCTTCTTCTGGGGAGAAAAACACTTAGAGAAAAAATAAAGTTAACAGCTGAAATAGCAGGAAATAATACAGTTAAAGAGCAGATTGTAGAAGAAAGAAACCCCTGGGTTAAACTGGTCTGTCTACTGCATAATGCTGAACTCTAACATGTGTCCTCAGGGAAGGACCTGATTGGTGTCCAGAACCTGCTGAAGAAGCACCAGGCTCTGCAGGCTGAGATCACAGGTCATGAACCTCGCATCAAGGCTGTCACCCAGAAAGGAGAGACCATGGTGGAAGAAGGTAGAGCAGGTCTGGTCCTGACATGTTTCTGAGGTGTCTGCAGGTTCTGGCTCACTTTTTTTGGGTCCAGGTCACTTCGCTGGTGAGGAAGTGAAGACTAAGCTGTCAGAGCTTCATGGACGTTGGGACACGCTGAAGGCCAAGGCGTCCCAGAGGAGGCAGGACCTGGAGGACTCTCTGCAGGCCAAGCAGTACTTTGCGGATGCTAATGAGGCCGAGTCCTGGATGAGGGAGAAGGAGCCCATCGTTGGAAGTCCAGACTAAGGGAAAGACGAGGACTTGGCCGAGGTATGGAAGTCCCTTCCTGAGAAACTCCAATCGCTTTTCTTTGCTCTCTTTCCAGTCCTTCATAATTAGTGTTTCTGTATTTGGCATTTCCTTCGGTTGTCTACCAGACATCGTTGCTCGTTTGAGCGTCTCATGGGTTAGGAGTAGAAGTGCTGGCCTCGCACAGGAAGTGATGACAAACGTGTTCCCGTCGCTCTTATTTCAAACGGTTTACAAGCTGTGATGTGTGTTCCCGCTGCAGAGCAGCCATGACACGTGGCAGCCGGCAGAAGGCTCACGCTTTTCCACTAAACACCCGCAGAGCTACGTCTGCGGTGAACTGAGCAGGGTTTGTTTTACGGTGGCGGATCCGATTGGACCATCGCTGCGAGAAAGCTCCACTTGTGTCAGACGAGCTGAAGGTTCTGATGTTCTGCTCCACAGGCTCTCCTGAAGAAGCACGAGGCCCTGATGTCGGACCTGTCGGCTTACGGCAGCAGCATCCAGGCCCTGAAGGAGCAGGCCCAGTCCTGCAGGGTGAGTTCAGAATCCTCGGCCCGTCAGAACATTCTTATCCACCACGTTCTAACACCAGACCTGTTAACCCGACAGCAACAAGGTGATCAGCAGGTGCTTTTGTCCTGCAGGACCTGAAGGCCAATGAGTCCCGCCTGAGGGACATCAACAAGGTGGCATCTGAACTGGAGTCAGAAGGTCTGATGGCTGAGGAGGCTCCTATGGTTCAGGCTCAGGTGAGCGTCACCTGTCTGCAGCAGCTGGTCCCTCTCACTTCCTGGTTTAACTCTGCTCGTCTCTGTTTGTAGCAACAAGAACATCTGGGTTCTGCTCCTGGAAAGGTGCGTGTTGTCCTCCGCCTCCACCAGAACCAGACGTGGTGTTTATGTTACCACTCATTTGTTTGTTTACAGGATGAAGCCGACTCTAACACGGCGTCACCCTGGAAGGTGAGTTCATTCAGCTGATCAGAGGTCACCTCTGATGGCAGCAGTCACGGCCGACCGTGCTGACATCACACAGGAATTCAGGTGACCCGGCAGGCACCAGGTTTTGGTGAAAGTGGGGACATGTCAGCTGGTTGCCATGGCTAGTTATCTTTATGCATCTGTATGACTGCTGACTGGTGTGTGTTTCCTGTGACCTTTGACCTCAGACCGTACGGTTGGGCGTTCAGACGACGGCTAACTTTAATTCCATCAAGGTAAGAGGAAGCTCTTCCCTTCCTGTCTGAGCGATCCGTCTCCAGGTTTCTTCGTCCGGCGTCCAGCCGGCGTCCACCTTCATCTCACCTTCATCTCATCTCACTTCATTTATAGTGCAATACTTTCACATTATCATTTTCCCACACTTCTGTATACCTGTATTTTGTTGTTTTTCAATAAAGAATGACAAATTATTTAAGTTTGGTTTTTGTTGCACACAAATATATATCTGTAAAAAATATCTACAAAGCTAATGTTTACATAACAAGTATGATTGGGTTTTGCAATACGGCACTCAAGTTTATTTTAGTAAGATTTTCAAACCAAGTAAAGTTAGTAAAGAACACATTTCTATTGTCTGCTAAGAAACTGTTGGGATTTAAAATGGGCCTGTTGTACAAATAACTTGTAAATGATTATTCCTCACTTTTGTCTTAACCAAAGAAATTCCAGTAATTGAGCAAAAACATTTATTTTTAACACTACATTTTATAAAACAGGGCGCAAAGTGTCGGCACATGTAGGTATTTATGTCGATGGTCCGCCCCAACCGAACCAGGAGACACAGACGTCAGGGAGGCCAAGGTTGTCTCTGCAGCTCTCTGGGCACCACGCCTCACTCAGCTGTCTCCAATGATCCAAATGGCTATGGAGGAAAAAATAACAGGTTTGGCCTAGCTGTTTAAAGTACAAAACCATTCATGAAGTGGTCAAGACAAGTACTTGGAACTTACACGCTGCGTTGTGTAGCTGACGTTGGAGACACACAGGCTGCCATGGTGACCTTTTAATAGATCTAAGAAAAAAATGTAATAAAAGAATGAAACTTAAAAACTCCCAGACCTCATGTCATATTTACTCATCAGCTATGGCTGATTTGTTTGGATCACAGTGAGTTACACTAATTCTAATATATTTTTATTTCTATTATACATACATACTTTTTAACTGTTATTTTCACATGACTGTTATCAGGCTCTCTTGTTCTGGTTCTGATGATAACTCTGTGTCTTCCAGTAAGTTATCTTGTGCTTACTTCATCTGTATAATGTCTCTTTACTTTTGGTAAATTGTACTGAGTCCAGAATAAAGGCTAGTTGGCTGTACAAGATACAAACAAGTATTACGTTTTGGAAATATATGAAACACCGCCAGCATCTGTTAGAGCCTGTGGCGGGGTGCTGAGGGCCGGCTCCAGCCCAGGAATGAGCTCTACACGCCGGCCGGGAGGGTTTGAAACACCGCCATCCTCTCCTCTGCTGGCTGTAAATTCTGTTATGGTTACCGGTGCTTGTGTTGCAATGTGAAACGCTTGGTCTCAGATTTTGTAAGAAAGATAATAAAATGTCCCCCCAAAATACGACTTAAATATATTTTCTCTTCTTCATGATACATTTAATGGCTGGTGCGACTCAGGAGTGATAGCGCCAAAAAAAACTACTGAAAACTTGCTCAAAGCAAAATGTTTTCATTACGGAAATAAATTATAAACTTACCGATTTAAAACTTTTTTAATACAGGTACTTCTCACGAACAGGCGCAGAAAACCTCCACCTAAACTCCGTGTAAGGTTCAGGTCGATGGGTGTTCCAGTTAGCTCCGGTTGGGTTGAAGCTAGGTGGCTACATCCGTTAGCTCGGCTCCCACCTCCGCTTTAGCTTTGGGTTAGCCAGGGTTAGCTTCAGGTTAGCTCGTAGCTAGTTCGCCTGGGTGTCGTCACTCGAGCCCAGCCTTACAGCCACACCCTCAGCGCCTCCTCTCTTCCCTTTTATGGAATTGTCTGGGCTGGACGGAACCTGTGACACGGTCAAAATGGCGGTGGTGGACACCTCCCATTATGGACAGATAACGTGAAATTGAAGCCTATGGAATCGAATTGTCCAGTATATGTACAGTCTATGCCTCCAACGTGTTCTCGTGTGTGCCTTCATATCTGGTATTCATCATTTCTTTCTGCCCGCCCTTCTACAGCCAGTTGTTTCCTCTCACAAGAGAAAAAAAGACACTCTTGAGACTGTCTTAAAGCAGTGGTTCACTCGTTTAATCAATACATTTGCAGTAGTCTCTAGCAGAAACGAATGCCTTGTAAATCGTTCTCGGGGGAAAATTTACTGATGCAAAATCTCTTGGGAAAAAGTTGCGTACATCACAGCTGAGCTTCAGACGGCAAGTTTTCAAGTCCCATTTTCTGTTTTTTTGCACATCTCACCCTGGATTGGATAACAGTAATGCAACTCTACCACAGACTTGCAACATGGATGTTTTATCTCCACAAACAGCACAAGCCTGGATGAGCTTCAGCCGTGTGGTGGAGTTGCTAATGCTAACAGTTAGCTTAAACAAGCCGAGATATCCGCTGCTGATTTCTAGACGTTAAAACGTCAGTCTTCCTAACACTAACCCGTGAGTCATGATCGTCACAGTGTGACGTAGACCTGTGAGAATTTTCAAATGCTAGATGTTCACCGTCTATATTCTATTCCTAAATCTTTCATGAATAATGAGCTAATGGCTTTACTATGTCACTAAAGTGTATGTTTGTTGTCTTAAAACAGCTCCAACCACCAAAGTTTCAAACCACCACCAAGGATTGCCACTATCAAAAGTTTAAAACCCTTTTAATACAAGATAAATATATCGGCCTTGGCTGAGCTCAATCTAGCCGTTAGCTTATCAAGCGTGATGTATATGATCACTGTTTCTCCAAACAGAGGTAATTCAGGAAGCTTTCCTGAACAAGTAAAATAGGAATTATAACTTTTACATAAAAATGCAAATCAAAGGAGCCTATACCTTTAAGAAGCACTAAGTACTTCAATCTTTTGAGCAGGAACAATCTGGGACACCTTGGAAGCCATGGGCCGGCGGCCATCCCTTCCAGCTATTTAATGTAATGTTTCCGCAGTATAACGGCACGGATTGAGAGCTGAGGTTTTGAAACGGCTGAAGCAAGCTTCTCTGGGCCCAGGCTGACCATTAAAGAGAGGAAAGACCGCATTCATGAGCCAATGCAATAAAAACTCACAAACTCCAAAAAGAACTTCAAAATATGCTGTCATGTTTGAAAAGCCTGGATGATTATAGATTTTTCTTTTATTCATGAACTGTTTTTTCTTTTTTTTTTTCTCATAAAAGCGACCTGTTCAAAACTCCAGGGACCATGCCATTTTCCAGATGGTTCTCTTCAGCTCAAAAGTGTTTGTTGGAAATTGAAAACCTCTCCCCAACAACGAAGTCCCAAAACACATCTAATGTTTTGACTGATTCACAGGGGTTATACCCACGGCCATAAAAAAGGAGCTGACTGTATACGCTGGACTGCTTTATATCATGACACAATTCATCATCGTACACACACGCGCACACACAAACACACACACAAACACACACACACACACACACACACACACACACACACACACACACACACACACACACACACTGAATTGTCACATAGAAAAAAAACAAGTCTACAGCCTCTTAAGGAGATGTTTGCAGCTTATTTTTCTGTCGAGTGAAGAGCGAAGGCATCAAGAAAAAGACGATTAAAGATAATAATGAGGTGAGAGGGGACAGAAAGAGAAAGGAATTCCCTTCCCAAGAATTTAAAAAAGGAAAAGTTCTCTCTCTACTGTAGACCTCTTCTTGGTCTAGGCTGCTAATTGATGGCAAATAGCTCTACAGCAGTTTCCTCACACACACAAGCGCACACACACACTTGTGAGCCAGAGAAACACAAGAATACACGTCATACATTATATCCACATATGCAGTTTCCCTGCGGTTTTTAACACAGCTCGTTTGGCAGGAGAGGAAGGTCTCTCTCCAGACAGACCCAACCCATAAAGGAAAACACACACACACACACACACACACACACACACACACACACACACACACACACACACACACACGCACACACGCACGCACACACGCACGCACGCACGCACGCACGCACACACACACACAGATGCAAACACCCATAGACTGACAGTGTGGCTTGTAATATTTAGCATCATCTCCCATAAAGAAGGACAGTTAAGCAGTTGGGAAGACCTGTTAGGGGTAGGGTCAAGTTCAGGCGACCTGCAGAAGTTGAAGTTGTTTCTTCTGTCGTTTTCAGCAGAGCTTGGGAGTGTGTGGGAGGAGAGCTTACCGTGAGGCCAGTCTGTGATGGGGATAGCACTAGCCTGGCAACCAGGCCCCACATATGGAAACGGTTTAACTCTTATTATTAATAACCCCTTAAAAAAGAAAAAAAAAGCCCAACTAATAACACATGCAAGCCACTGCCACAACCTGGCTGCAACACAGGAGGCAAACACACACAAACCAAGACTGTCTGCAGTGTGCACATGCATACACAAACACACTCAGACACCTATTGGTTAAACAGAAAACACACACACACACCCACACACACACACACACACACACACAAACACACACTAAGTGATTGGCCTGTAACACTGTTAGACTGCCTGCCCACTTCAATGGGAATAAAACTCTTTCATGTTTTTTGGTTCAGAGAGTTTCTACACCTGGTTGTGGCTGTGGGGATGGAGATAGACACACCCTCACACCCAGTCTTACCACACACACACACACACACACACACACACACACACACACACACACACACACACACACACACCGGAAACAGGCTGGAACAACAAAGCCTGGTTGCTACACAAAAAGTTAAACGTTTTAGAAAGGCACACAGTTTTTAACTTCCCCAAACGAGAAGCAGGGGCGTAGGGAGGATAACAAAAAAATGTTTTTGGTTTTTAAAAAAAGAAAAAAGACAAAGGATGTGCTGTAGATTTTGTAACAAATTCTGGATAAAAAATGACTCTGGTTGAATAAAAGTAAAAGACAAGAAGGTGGAACTGCTCTTTTTGTCATTTTGCCCCCTATTTTTGGACAATTTAACATTTTTGTTAGCGTGGATATGTTTTAATTAGAGTAAACAGAATGTGTAAATCAAGAGATTTATCTGTATTAATTACGTGTTTGATTTAGAAACCATCTAAAACGGATGGAAACAAACTGATTGTGTGATCTTGATTAGTGCACACTGCAGTAAATAGCCCAATATTTCCAATACAATCACAAAAACGGTGAGCAAAGTATTTAAACAATGTTGTTTGCATTGTGAAAAGTTACCTGCTTATTTCATAACAACTTATTATGATTTTAATAAAACAAAATTAATTAGGAGAATTAAAGTTTGATCTCTTTTCAAATCTTTAAGATTCAGCAAAACTTTACTATTATCTTCAAATGAGCATCACTTTACTCATAACATTGTTTGACATCTTCCATTTCTCTTAAATAACATCCAAACTAATCAGACACATTTTCCTGTCAGGTGAATTAAAGGGCCGCCCTGCTTTCTTCCTGCAGCAGAAGACGAGAGGAAAAGTAGAGCCACATTCCTCTCCTCCTCCCTGTTGACTCTAATCTCTCTTTTAAAATGGCTCGCACAAAGAACCAGCGCAGACTAGCTAATTAGCAACACTTTCGGCCTCTGCAGCTTTTGTGTGTTTGGTGTGTCTGCACATTCATTGTGTGCATCCCGGGCTCTCGACTGTTTCCAGGGTAACTGCTTTGCCTAGCAGCTTCACAAGCGTTACACATTTTGTCTTTAGTCTCTTCCTTCTTCTTCTTCTTCTTCTTCTCCGTCCCCTAACTGTGTCCATCTCTTCTGTGAGGCTGAAGTGGAGGAATGAAAGAGTTGGGGGTGAGGGGGTGGGGCTTCAAGAAACGGGAGAACAAAAGGACCGAGATGTGAGGACTGAGTGACCCTTGTTTACGGGAGTATCTGGGAGCTCTGAACTCTTTCTTCCC
Organism: Nothobranchius furzeri; assembly: GCF_043380555.1. Taxonomy (NCBI): domain Eukaryota; kingdom Metazoa; phylum Chordata; class Actinopteri; order Cyprinodontiformes; family Nothobranchiidae; genus Nothobranchius; species Nothobranchius furzeri. Next base: position 51,438,962 of record NC_091743.1, on the reverse strand, counting down.
AAAGGACTCTGGACACTTCCTGAGCTAAAAGTGGTCATGGCTGCTGGTTTTTTATTGAGAAAGTGGTAGATAGTGACCAGTGCTAACATACACACACAGTTTTAGCAAGGAGGTCACTCAGTTTTGCTCAGTGACCTCTGACCTTAAAAAAGGCTGCAGTCACCCCAGTAATAAGTCACCGCCTGAGAACTAAAAGTCAACAACTGCCCTTTCCAACCTTTTAATGCTCTTCATTAGGAGAGCTGTCCTGGATCATGCATGTGTGTGTTTGTGTGTGTGTGTGTGTGTGTGTGTGTGTGTAGGTGTGCATGTTTTTTACCTGACATCACTGCTTGAAAACGCTGCTATGGTGACCAAAACTAAATCAGGTGTGTAACTCAGCTCCCACAGCAGAAGCTGGACAAACAAACATTTCTTCTTCTGCTGTCGACGGTTTCGTCTGAGCGTCTGGACTGGCAGGAGTCCAACCAACTGTGACTGCGTCCACGGCTGATTGGACAGTGTCTCATGTGTGTCCAGGAGCTCTTAAACAAGCTGTCCCTTCTGCGGCGTGCTTCATAAACCTAACTGATGAATACGTAACAGTTTCACTCTAGAGGATGCTGCTGTGAAATCAGCAACTCTTCCCAGCTGCATATCTTTGGCCTTCTTTTGCAATTAGAGCATCTGAAGGTTACAGAGCAGAGAAACACCAACAGCAAAGTATCTGAAAGGACGTTTGTAGTATGAGAAAAAAAATAACATCTCTAATGCTCTGTCATTGGATTCTCCACAGTTCAATGGCCTGGCTGGAAAAAAAAGAGTAAAAATGTTTTATGGGTGCTCATAAATACAATATCGCAGCATCACAGAATTAGGTCTCAATGTGCGAAAAAAAAGAGAAAGAAATGACTGAATGAGAAACGTGGGGGGAGGGAGTCGTGTGAAAGTCATCACACACAGATGAGGTTGTGTGTGAGGGGAGTTTAACATCTAGCGATAACTATATAGCTTCACCCTCCTATGGAAACAACTGCAGCACTTGATATGATACGTTGAGAAAAACTTTACTACAACAACTTATTTTGAGGTATAAAAGTTGAAAAATATGAAGAGAAATCAAAAGTCTCATAAAAGACTGAGCTGCTGGGGATTTCAAGGCTCCTAGAGGAAGCTGAGATACTAAAGGTCTCGTTGTATCGCCGTGGTAACTGCAGTGGGTGTTCTGTGATGCTAAGCAACCCCACCTCCCCCCTCCTCTGTCCCAGAATGACCCCATATGACCTGTGCACTTTGTTGACCTCACACATAAAGAGGAAGGCCTGGTCCAGACAGGGGGAAAGCTTTTAGGAGGTGACGGGACTCAAGAACGGAGGCCCCCCCAAAAACTGATTTACTGTCCAGCGCGCACAGCGGAGGGGCAGATGGATGGACGCACGGACCGTTTTACTCTAGCACAGGTAACACGCCTCGCAGGTGTGCTGAGTGCACCCCTCATCTGAAAAGAAAAGCACATCACAAATCAAGTTTCCCTTTTGCCTCTCAAGCCACCCCTTCACCTTTTTCAAACCTTTGCACTCGTGACCTGAAAGTGAACCCACAGCTGAGTAGGAGGTCAAATCAGACATAACACTACTCACATCCCATAATTTAGCAAAAGCTACAGAAATCCCGTGTGCTGTCAAACCTCCCCAGCTCAGTCCACACAGCCACCAATTACTGAGTCCAGCTAATCAAACAGGAAGCCATACGTTTTCCAAATCATCCAGCATCTGTTAACTTACACACACACACACACATACGCACACACACACACACATACACACACAAACACACACACACAAGCAAAAACCAGCTATCTTTCATCAGTGTTTGTGTGTATCTGAGATCTGTATCGGTTGCTCCTGATCTCCAGTCATCACTGTGGCTCTTAATTACACCCTTCATTAACCCACATCAGCTTTGTGAATGTGTGTGTGTGTGTGTGTGTGTGTGCGTGTGTGCGTGCGTGCGTGCGTGCGTGCGTGCGTGCGTGCGTATGTGTGTGTGTGTGTGTGTGTGTGTGTGTAAGAGAGGGGGGGGGGGGCAGTGATTGCTGATACGTGAGTGGACACATGAGACAGAGACGAGTGAAGCACAGAGGAAAAAAACTAGAACATGACAAATGGGAGTGGGGATCGAAGCTCCAAACCAATTTCTAAAACTGTTCCTTTTAAACCCCGGGGGAAGGGATACCACGGCTGCAGTCTGCCTCTCTTCTGAGCGGAGAAGGAAGAGATGAAAAGAAAGAGGGAAGAGGGGAGACTAGTCTGGCTGATTTTTCTTTTTTTTGACCGATGAGCGCCTCTCCCAGGAGGAGATGGCACCTTTCTGCCACCGTCACTTTCCTCTTCCTACCCACTGTTCTCTTCATCAGTCGGTGCTGTGTCACTAAAGCAATTAACTCATGCTGGAAAGGAAAGAAAAGAAAAGAAAAGAAACAAAAAGAAAAGAAAAGACGGGAAGGGGCAGCATTTACAGAGCGGACTTTTACATCTGAGAAAAAACACACAAGGTATGAGAGACTTAAAACACACGAAGAGAATTGAAGACACCTGGTTCTCGTCAGAGCACCCTCCACCCAGTCGCATAAACACACACACACACACACACACACACACACACACTTTTTGAGGTCTGTTAGGATTTATCCTGCTTACATTTCTCCTCTGCTATGCATCATTTCATGTCCACACCCGGCACCTCAACAAAGTGCCATACACTCTCCACTGCACTCTCGCTTTTCCGACCTCTTCTTCCTCTGCACCCACACCTCCACCCCACCCCCTCCCATGATGAGGCAGATCTCTTCACTTTCCTCCTTCTCTCTGTCTTCCCCTTTTCCTGCTCTCATGTTCTTTCTGGGGAGGCAGACAGGCCACATTCCACAGGGAGGCCCAGGCGCCCTTTTCTGACACGTCTCAGCTTTACACCCCTCCCTCATCCCTCTGTTTCTTCTTCCTAACCCCCCCCCCCATCCACACCATGTTGCCTTTTCCCCTGTCCTACCTTCATTTCCATGTATCCGTCCATCCGCCCTTCCCAATCTATCTATCTATCTATCTATCTATCTATCTATCTATCTATCTATCTATCTATCTATCTATCTATCTATCTATCTATCTATCTATCTATCTATCTATCTATCTATCTATCTATCTATCTATCCATCCATCCATCCATCCATCCATCCATCCATCCATCCATCCATCCATCCATCCATCCATCCATCCATCCATCCATCCATCCATCCATCCATCCATCCATCCATCCATCCATCCATCTATCTATCTATCCATCTATCTATCTATCTATCTATCTATCTATCTATCTATCTATCTATCTATCTATCTATCTATCTATCTATCTATCTATCTATCTATCTATCTATCTATCTATCTATCTATCTATCTATCTATCCTAAAACAGGGGAACAGAGGAGGTCTGATGGATGAAGATGGCTGTGGTTCCTCTCAGGTTCCCAGGGGCCCTGAGGAAAAGACAGCTCTGTGTTCTGACAACACGGTGCTGTCAGGAGTTCTGTGTATCGGTTGTGTGCAGCGGTGTCGCCGAGTCGTTTCTACTCCAATGCTCACCGGCATGGTGTTTAAGCTCAAACAGTGGTCCACACTGCACCTCGAGGTGAGAGACTCAAGCGTGGACTAGAGAGGAGTTACAAGGAGGAGGTGGAGGGATATCTAAGACTCTGAGATGGTGCCGCTAGTAATGTTATTTTTGTTTTGCTTTTCAGAAAGAAGGGTATTTGGCCTCAGGAATATTCTAAAGCAACATCTACAGGAAAAAGTGAAATGTTAATGCAAACGACTGAAATCTGCAGCAGACTTTAGTTCTTACGTTATTTTTGTTGAACAACTAATACAATTCGGAACTTTTTTTGCGAGAGACGGGAAGTTAATAGATGATAGGTTGAACAATTCATAAATTTTAAAATCAATGTGAAAACCAAATGATCCTTTTAGACCTTTCAAATTAAAAGCATGGTCTATAAAGCAGACATAATAAATGAAAAATGGTAAATGGCCTGTATTTGATATAGCGCCTTCTAGAGTCCTGGAACCCCCCAAGGCGCTTTACAACACAATCAGTCATTCACCCATTCACACACACATTCACACACTGGTGGGGATGAGCTACAATGTAGCCACAGCTGCCCTGGGGCGCACTGACAGAGGCGAGGCTGCCGAGCACTGGCGCCACCGGTCCCTCCGACCACCACCAGCAGGCAATGTGGGTTAAGTGTCTTGCCCAAGGACACAACGACAGCGACAGACTGAGCGGGTCTCGAACCGGCGACCTTCCGGTTGCGAGGCGAGCACTTAACTCCTGTGCCACCGTCGCCCAGCAAAACACATCTTTTCTATCCTTTTATGCTGCCATGTGGGTCTCTACTGCCTCT